>NC_137592.1:34279116-34524052 GCF_963210335.1 Falco punctatus
CTTTACTGCGGGCAAAAGCCCCGCCCGCCATTTTGCTGGCGGCGCGGAGGCGGGCCGCCGGTGGGCGGGAGGCCGGGTGTGGGGTGCCCGGCCCCAGGCGCTGGGTGCCCCTCCGCGCCGGCCGTGGCGGGAGCCGTGCTGTGCGCAGAGGGCCCTGCCGGTTTTGGGAGCCCGGGGGTGCAGCGGGGCATGAAGCCCTGTGGTGAGGGGTGAGGTGCTGTGCTGGTGCGCCTGCGGGTGACTGGAAACCCCTTGTACCTGGAATGGACACCTGGCTTGCTGAGGTGCTGCCCAAGGGGCAGTGGGGGTTAAGCCTGGCATCATTAAGCTGCTTCTGCGTGAAAAGCCAGTGGGACACGGGAAAGCAGGGTGGCTGCAAATGAAAGAACATCACCTGGCCTGCATGGGCCTGGAGGGGCTGTGAAACCCTGCGCAGGGCTAGAGGCCACAAGGCACAGCGTGGAGAAACAGCATAGCTGATACAAGGATGCTGAGAGGCAAAACCAGCAGTAGACCTGACTGTTAGACTCAACAGTAGAGACAGGAATAACAGTGGATGACACAAATGGTCACAGCCTTGGTCCCCAAGTGGTCAGAGGTCATCACCTTCCACTATTTTGTTTTCCAAAACTTCCTCTGAAGCAGAAGGCAGCCATACCAAAGATTCTGATGTGATTGCCCCTCTCCCATTTACTCTGTACCCTTCTGGGGAGGATACAATACCACTTTGGAAAGCAA
Source organism: Falco punctatus (assembly GCF_963210335.1). Taxonomy (NCBI): domain Eukaryota; kingdom Metazoa; phylum Chordata; class Aves; order Falconiformes; family Falconidae; genus Falco; species Falco punctatus. The sequence goes on from NC_137592.1 coordinate 34,279,855, forward strand.
ATCCTCATCTGCTGATCTCTGCAGACACACATAGGCAAGGCTAACCTGCTACAGAGCTTCCCTAGCAGTATGGGGATTCTGTGCTGGAAACAAGTGGTGGTGAATAAAGAACAAATAAAACATCCCCTCCAGTATCAGCAATAGCGGGTGACTGTTCTGTTTGTGCCATTGGGGAGCAGGGCAGCACTGCAGAAAACAGCCATGCTCATGTGCTCTGTCTCGCATTGCCACTGCTGCTGCTGTATTATCTATGGGGGTACCTTGTGTGTTCCCGTAAAGAAGCAGCTTCTAGAAAGTGGCTCTTTGGGCAAGTGATCTCAAGCGTCTTACATCCATTTCTTCCAACTTGCTGCTGACTGTTCCTATACTTGATGGAACATGGAGAGTCAGAAGAAATACACACATTAATCCCAGGAGCAAAGACAAGGCAGTGGACCAAAAACGAGAAGCAATTGTTAAAATACAGGCTTCAACTATCTCAGTAGTTATGGATAGCTAGCAGAAAGTACTGTGTAATGTGCTGATATGTGCTTTGTCGTGTTTCTGGAAGCTTCTCCTAACACTTGAGACCTTTGAGAGATTTTGTCTCAACCAGATCATAATTGCTAAAATTTTCATCCAGGCTTTTGGAAAGACTGGTTGTTCTTTTGTATGCTTTGAACACCAAAGGAGAGTGTTCTTGTCCCTCTGATTTTGTTTCGGTTCCATCTCCTTGGGAAGACTGAATGCTGCAACTGGGGACTGTTAGCCATGTGTTAGGAGCTTTGTCTGGTGACAACATGAGTGGTGGTCACTCCAAAAGCAGGCTTTGCAAAGGCTGTATGGGACTGGGCTGCTTGGGAGTGACAGTGCAGTCCTGAGAGGAGAGAATTGCAAGTTGCCCAACTGGCTTTGAAACAAGGAGAATGGACTTGAGCATCATAAATCCTCTGAGATGTCTCCAGGTGAAGTTTATTACTGAGAAGGACTACTAAGGAAATTACTTGAAAGTCTGTCTTTGTGGCATGGGTCTTAATAACAGCTGGCTTTTCCTCTGTGCTAGAAAGAAGACAAGCAAGTATTTTCTTGTGGCAACCTTAAGCTATTCTCAGCATTTCTAAAAAATTTTCTTCCTTAGCTATGTATGAGTATAAACACATGCTTGTTTGGTCTTTCCCATCATATCAGATTTTTAAGATTCAGAAATCACATTATGGGTTTTTTAGTGTAATGTCCTCTGTTCCGCTATTCTACATTATTTATAGAATATAGAAGAGGTTCTCCCGTTTAGGATCAGTACTTGTCCTTCCTACCTATTGAAAGAGATGACTGCTGCCTCAGAAATTTGCCTGCTCACAGAAATCAATGTACAATAACCTTTCTGAATTCCAGATTAACCCTAAATGCGTGGTTGAATTCTGGTGGACTTGATACAAGTTTATTGAGGCAAGGCTCCACTACAAACTATACTTCTGCTGGTGTTATAGGCAAACCAGGGTGAAATTCTGCCATCTGTGGTCACCAAATACTTCATCTGCACAATGCAAAACAGCTTAGGGAATGTGCTACCACAGGATTTCTTAGGAGCCAGTAACTCAGTATGGTTCTACAAAGACAGCATGTACAGGAAAAACAGGAAAATCTGGTCAAAGGTTGGGAAAGAATTTCAGATTTCTTAGCTCAAGGCATGAACAAAGATTATGGTAGAGCAGTAGTAGAAACTATCCCTGTGGACAAGGACATGTTCCATAGGGTTTCTGTATGTCTGGAATCATCTGGAAGAGGTCTGGAGATAGGACATGGGGCAAGGACACAGCCCGCTGGACTGCAGCAATGGCAGTCTCCTCCCCACCCTGTATTCTCCAGAGGCAGCTGCACCTGAACTCACCTGCCTGGCTGGGAGACAAGGAAGATAGCTGGAAAGCACAGGTCAGCTAGTGAGCACAGGTTGTAAGTAACATTATCAAGAGAAGGGATGAGAGCTGTGTTTAGCTGTGGATGAGCTCAGCCAAATCTCCCCAAAGGACAGAATCCAGAGCAGGAGACACTGAAGGAGCCCCAAAAGGCCAGGAGAAAGTACTGGTTAGGAAAACACTGTGCGATAAGTCTCTGCAGAGCACAAGGATATTCAATGCAATATCCTTTGAGGAGGTGCTTGAAAGGGGGGAAAAAGTCAAGGAGAGGTGACTCAGGGTAGAGCAGAAGAAAACTGCACCCTGCTGAGGAAGGCAGCAGTACCTCTGGAAGTGCAGAGAGGCCTGCTAGGAGGACAGCTGCTCACAGCTTTCTGTTCCTCAGACTGCTCCTGTCTGACCTGAGGAAGGAAACCTGATGCTGCAAGCTCTCCCTGGCTACCAGCCATGGCACAGATTCTATAGCTCAAATTGGTGGCATATGTTTTGTGCTCGATGGGCAGCACAGGGCTCCAGTGGGTTGAGCACTCCTCCAGCTGCTGTCTTTCCAGCATGGGCTTCTTCATTCTGCTTACCCAGCTGTCCACAAGCTGGGCCACACAGAGGAAATTATGGAGAGTCCAGATGGAGGGGCCTGTGTTGCCATCCTTCCATGCTGACTTCCCAAAGGCAGGAAAATCCAGGTGACTAAGGGTAGAGCCAGCTTTGGAAAGGTCTGTCACGCAATGCTCCTAACGACTCAGAGAAGTGTTGCTTGCTGATGTTCCCAAGTCAGCACAACCCCCTGCCTGCTACCTGCTAGTTTTCCTAGTTGACAGTAGACACAGAGCTGACCAAAGCCAGCATTGCTGAACAGTTTCAGTGTGTGCCAGTGCTCCAGTCTGTTATGCAAGACTCTACAGCAAAGCTACAGTGCTTCCACCACTCCACCACTGATCCATCCTTGGCTGTAGCTAAGCCAGTTTCTGAAAGCCCCGTGTTGAAATGAGTTTTTAGGTTACAGAGTTGTCAACTACCAAGTAAAGCATCTGAGAAGCATTGCTACTCACCTGCCTGCCTAGGTGGTTCTTCACCAGTGTGTCTGAAAGTGTCCAAAAGGCATCTCTCCAGTTTTCTCCATGCTGACCATATTGCATGCCAGTGACAAATGGTCATGAGGTGCAGGGATGTCATTTAAACCCTTTTTTCTCACCTCAGTTTTCCCGTGAACTTCCTCCAGATGCTGCAGATCTCCAGGAATTCAAGAGTCTGTGCAGAATCATAGAATCATAGAGTGCTTTGGGTTGGGAAGGACGTTAAAGATCATCTAGTCCAACTTCTTTTCCATGGGCAGGGACATCTTTCACTCAATCCAGTCGTTCTAAGCCATGTCCAAACTGACTTCAAACACTTCCAGTGATGGGGCATCCACAGCTTCTCTGGGCAACCTGCTCCAGGGGCCAGTACTCTTTCTCCTCTTCATTGATGACCTGGATGATGGATCAGAGTGCACCCTCAGTGAATATGCAAATGATCAAAAACCAGGAGGAGCAGCTGATACACCAGAAGGTTGGGCTGCTGTTCAGAGGTGACTGACCAGGCTGGAGCAATGACCCTCATGAAGATCAACAAAGGGATATGCAAAGTCCTGCACATGGGGAAGGTAAACCTCAGGTACCAGTACATGCTGGAGGTATGCCAACCAGCCAACCATGGGCTCAAAACTTTCTGGCCTTTTCTGCCTTCAGGAAGCACAGGCCCCTGAGGCTAGAAGGGAGTGCCTGGTGTGAGGAAGAGTTCCCCTTGGAAAGGGAGAACTGGTTTGAGGAACATTTAAACAAACAGGACAGACACAAGTTCCTGGGAGCAGATGGGATGCCCCCAGAGTGCTGAAGGAGCTGGCTTGAAGTCCTTCCAAGGCCACTTTCCATCACCTGTGCAATTACGGCCATGGTGATGGGGAGACGTTCCTGGGGACTGGCAGAAAGCAAGTGTCACTGTGGTCTTCAAGGGCAGCAAACAAGAGCATGAGGGAACTACAGGCTGGCCAGCCTCACCTTGTTCCTGGGAAGGCGATGGAGCAAGTAATCCTGTAAACCATTTCCAAACACATGGAAGACAAGGTGGCCATCAGTAGTAGATCAGCATGGCTTTATGAAGGGGAGATAATGCTGAAGCAACGTGATACAGTACGTGCTGGACTCTGACTGACCAGCTGCAAAGCAACTTGGCAGAGAAAGCCCTGGAAGTCTGGTGAACACCAAGCTGGGCATAAAGCAGCAGTGCACCCTTGGGGCAACAAAGGCCAAAAGCCTCCTGGGCTGTGTTAGGGGGAGTGCTGCCAGTGGGTGGAGGGAGGTGGTCCTTACCCTCTCCTCAGCCCTGGTGAGGCCACCACCAGAGCACCATGACCAGTTCTGGGCCACCTAGTAAAAGAGAGACAGACAAACTGGAGCAAGTGCTGCAGAGGGCCACAAAGATGGCAAATGGACTGGAGAAATGGTCCTGGGAGGCTGGGTGTGGCTCTGCTCATGGTGGGAACCTCCAGGTTGCTGGGGTCTGGCAGCTCCTGTGGTCACAGAGAGGCTTGTATGGAGACATGTCCTCAGATGGGGAGGCTGCTTTGTGGGCTCGGGGGTGATGCCACCATGGGTTGAGGGAGGTCCCTTGCAGCGTCTGTCCATGATGGGAGCTCCACCAGGGAAAAGGGAGACAAAACAGCATTCAAGGCTTTTATTAGCGGCCCCCTGAAGTTGAGAGAGTGCCAAAACTGCACATGGGTGCCGAGTGTCAGCCTAGGTGCCTGGGGGCAGGTGTCCCAGGGGCAGGAACTAAGAAACCCAGTGGGTCCAGAGCAGAGAGGCACTGGTAGGCTGGGCACAGCAGGTGCAGGATCATGTCCTGGGAGGCCACGGAGGTCAGGGTGGGGCCTGGGGGAAGCCCATTGTCTGGGAAACCACTGCCCACTCCCACCGCAGCATCCCTGGCCCCTGGTGGCCCAGCTGCCCCCAACATTCCTCAGTGCCCCCTGCCTCCTCCACTGCCCCCACCAGCTCTCCCCTGACGACCCCCAGCTGCCCCTACCTTCCCCCCAGCACTCTCCCCATGGCCCTCAAAGCTCCCCATGCCCTCTCGTGGCCCTAGCTCCTCCTTAATGCTTCCTAGGTGCATCCCCCAAAGCTTCCCTCCATTCCCCTGAACCTCATCTGCTCTCCTACCCTCCTGCACTCAATGCCCCCTAATACCCCTCCAGTGACCCCCCAGCTGCCCCCTGGCCCCCATGCTCACCCACCGGTGTATGATGGCCCTTGCTGCGCAGGTAGGCCAGAGTGGGGAGCAGCTGGGAGAACCAGAGCCCTGCCTGGCCTTGGGAGCAGGGCCCCAGGCTCTGCACCCGCTCCAGGACGCTTCCCGAGGGGACCAGCTCTATGAGGGGGTAGAAGCCCATCGTCGTCTCCGTGCCTTGGTACAGCGTGATGGGATGCTTTGGCACAAGCCCTTCAGGACCTGTGGGTAGCCGGGGCTTGACTGGGACAGGCCTGCCCCCCTCCGGCCCCCCTTTGCCTTGCACCTCCTGCACTCCCCCTCCTTTTGCCTATCAATGCTACCCTAGTCCGTGGCAGCTCCCCACAAAGCGCCCACCACGGCTGCCATCCCCCTGGACCTCCCACAGCAAATAGCTCCCTGCCCCTCTGAATCCCTGACCGTCTCCCCCCCGGTGCCTCCCTTACCCCACGGACTCCCCCAGCCACTCCTTGCCCCTTCAACCCCTCCAACGCCCCTACCTCGTTGAGCCTCCCAGTAGCACTGCTGCCCGTGAAGCTCCCCAAAGGGTGCTCCCCCTGCCCCCCTTAGCCCTCCGATGCCCCCCTTGCCCCGCAGCATCTAATGATGCTCAGCCCCCATCCCCCCACCCCCCGCGTCGGCTGGCCTCTGCTTGCCCTGCCTGCATCTGATGAGCCAGGAGCTTCCTGAGGTCCCCCTCCAGAGCCTTCCCTTTGCAGATGACCTTGATGGCCACCTTGTGCCATAGCGGGGGAGCTGCAGCCTCACGCAGCTCCCAGCAGGCACCGTGAGCCAGCAGCGGCCGCAGCTGGAAGCCCACCTTCCCCAGCACCAGGACGGTCTCGGGTCGGGGAGCGCCTCTACCGTGCTTGTGGGCAGCACGGCTTGAGGGATGTCAAGCAAGGCTGGGGGGACTCCAGCTAAAACCAGACGCCCCCAGACCTCCGTGTCCCTCCTGACCCTCAGCACCCTTCACACTCTGGCTGTTCCTTCCGCTCCTGCTCAGGGCTCAGCTCCTGGCGCAGCTCATGCCAAGGCCTGGCAAGGGCTGGTAGCAGCCAGCCACCCACCCAGCGATGACCCACAGAGGTGGAGTGACAAAGAGGGCAGCCAGGATGGCTGTGGGGCACAGACCGGGTCCCTGCTCTCCTGCAGCTTTGCAGCAGTAGCTGGCCAGTCGTTTCTGAGAAAGCCCTCCGAGCCCCCCAGAACCACCAACAGCCGCAGCAAAGACCCAGCCTCCCAGCTGGAAGGTCAAATATCTGAGCTGGCTTAGAAGATTCCTTGAAGCAGCAGCAGAAGAGCTGACCAGGGAGTGAGAGGGGACAACAGTCAAGCCCTCTCACTGCCCACCCTGGGCTGAGGACCCCACGCCCTGGAGCCATCATAGTCCTTCCACTTGTCATGCACCTGCTGCTGTGGAGGTGGCAGCTGGGAGGGCGTCCCCAGCTTTGGGTACGGATGGGGGGGGGGGGGGGGAGCGCTGCCAGCAGCCACAGCCAGGAGGGGGGTGCAGAGCTCACTCGCGGTTTACTTCAGGGGCTGGACCCTGAGGTGTCCTGGGCGCAGGTAGCAGGAAAGAGCTTTCTGGTGAAACCGCTTTCGGGGCTCTTCGGCAAGCTTGGAAAACTACAGCTTTGCTCTTTGCAGCACCCCTTGCTCTGGGCAAGCACACCCTTCACAATCAAGACTGGGCTGGAAATTGAGACTGGTACAGGGCAGATCTCACTGCTTGTGTGCTTGCACTGGGCACACAGGGTTCCTGCTGGAAAAGGCAGCTGCTGGGCAGCTGGATGCAATTCCTGTGCTGGCAGGTACAGGAAAACTAGGCCCAGACACCACCATGGCACTGGGTGGAATTCAGGGGCCAAACAGCAGCTTGGTGAAGCTGAGCTCCTCCAGTAGTCAGCCAGAGGAACTGCAAAGAAAGCCAGTCCAGAACTCAATGTGACAATTTAGGAGAGGGAATGGTGATAGGCACAAACTCTTCAAGCAAGCAGCTTCTACCTGCTCACACTGGTGCATTGCCCTGCTCACAAGCACCCAGATGGTTATGCCGGTGCTCTGGTTTGGGTCACTCGTGCATGACACAGGAGAGAGACAACAGCAACAGAGAGCCTCACTTTGCTCCTGGGGAGCCAATGGCTGTCAAGCCAATGATGATCAGCATGCTGACAATAAGCTGTTGGACTGACCTTTTATAATAGCCTCAGGGAAATTCCCCACCCCACCTGCCACGTCCCACATAAGGATTGTTCACCTGATGACTTTGAAAAGAGCACGCTCCTGCTGAAGGACCTGTGACACAGCCCGGTGCCCCCCTTTGTCCCCATTGATGCACCACATCCCATCTGAGAGCGCACCCTGTCAGAGTGGCTGCGCAGGGCTGAGGGCTCAGCACAGGTTTCCCAGTAACAAGCCCACTGCACACACCACAATGTGATGTGTGCTTCATCTGCTCCAAGTCAGCGACCGTTTTTGCTGGCTTGGCTAAAAGGAACGGGAGCTCTTGTGCTGCTTGCAACAGGCCAGCAGCCACCCTCCTAAGCATGCTGGCAAACGTTTTGGACTGACCTTAGACCCTCTAGAGACATCACAGGCCCTAAGGAGGTGGCCATTTGCCAGCAGGTCCTGCTCAGTTCAGGTCCATGAACTCGAGGGCAGCTTGCTGACCACTGGATGCTTTCTCCACGCTGAACATCAGCTTGAAGGCAATGCCTGCAGGCTCTTGGAAGCTGCCCTCCTCCTGAGGATGCAGGCCACCTGCCAACAAGTTGTCCGAGCTGCCCAACGTGAGCAGGGAAGTGTCCTGGGACCCACAGTCCAGGAGTAGCCCCATTCCCAGCAGGGGCCCTGCCGGGGCAGTGCTTCCACACACCCACACTTCCACCTGCCCTTGCATCCACCCACCGACCCCATTATTTCCATCAACAGCCCCCCTCCAAAGCCGTGCCTCAGCACACCAACAAGCGCCTGCCGCACAGAGGTGGGGTGCAGCCCTGGGGCCAGCTCAGGCTGTTGGGGTCTCCCCCCCGCCAGCGATGCTGAGCAGAGCTGCACAGTACACGGCAGAAGGACACCCCCCCAATTTACTCCCTCCCCTCCGGAAGGCATGTGCACGCAGCAGAGCCCCGGGCAGCTGCTCGGCACCTCCTCCGCCAAGGCCGGGCGCCTGCCGCAGCCGGGGCTCCCGCGGAGAGCCGGCCCCCTCGCACGCGCCTAGACACGCTGCCCTACGGGGGACCCCGGCGCCCCGGGGCCGGAGCTGGTGCCGCTGCCCCGGAAGAGCCGCTCGCCCGCAGCCCCGCCCCACCTCCAGGGGGCGTGCCAGGAGCTGGTGCACGCTTCGGCCAATGAGAAAAATCTGCTGCCCCGCGTCAGCGCCGCGCGGCGGCGGCGGCGGCTGTTGCTAGGCAGGCCGGCGCGGCTGGCCCAATGGGAGCGGGGCGCTGCGGCCGGGCCCGGGCGCAGGCGGCGGCGGCGGCGGGCGCGGAGCGGCTGGGGCCCCGGCGCTCACCATGCCCTACAAGCTGAAGAAGGAGAAGGTGCGGCAGGCAGGCGGGCGGTGCCGGGATGCCCCCGCTCTGCCCGGTGTTTCGGCCCGGTGATCGGCCGCATGTTCCCGCCGCCCTCCCTCCCCGCCGCGGCCTTCCCTCTCGGCGCGGCCCTCGGGCGGGGGCGCGCGCGGGGCTGCGGCCGGCAGGGGGCGGGGGCGCGCTCCCGGGGCGGGCGGGGCGGCTGGTGCAGGAGGGTGGCGGTGGCGCGCACCGGGCGGCAGGGCAGGGCAGGGGGCGGGGGGGCGGCAGCGCGAGCGGCGGCCGCCGGTACCGGTGCCCCCGCGTAAGCCCGGCGGGGGGAAGCGGGGGCTGCGGCCTGCCCCGCCCCGCGCCCTCGGCGGGCAGCAGGAGGTCGCCCGGGCGGCGGGGCACGGCCAGCCCCCCCCGCCATGCCCCCGGTCGGGGAGGTATGGCCCCACCCGCGTCCCAATCCCGCTGCGAGGCGGCTGGTGCCCCGGTGCGCGCCCTGCCCGGTGCCGGGGTGGGGGCCCGCGCCCCGCCTCTGCCGCCGCCCGGTGCGGCCGTGCCGTGCCGTGCCGTGCCCCGTGCCCGTGGGCGCCCCGCACCTCGTAGCGCCGGTGGGGCCGTGGCGGGGCCGTGCCCCGAGGCAGGGTCCGGTGGGCGCGGGGCTCTGGCAGCCGGAGGTGCCCGGCCGGGGCCACGCCGCTGCCACGGGAGCAGTTCGGGGGTGCTCTTCCCGGGGGAAAGGGGCTGGGAGTCGCCACCCGAAGCAGGGCTGGAGGTGGGCTGGGCAGGTGGCAGCGCACAGCTGAACTCTGCAAAGAGATGTTGATGTTCGGCGCAAGGTAAAATTTTCTCTGAATGTGTTTTTTTATTGTTACAGGAGTCTCCGAAGTCTACCAAAAGCACTACAAAGCCTGGCAGCAGCAGTAGTGGGAAGGATGGCGGGGCAGAGAATTCAGAAGAGGTAAGGCTTTCATCTTGAATACAGCAGTGTGCATGTGCAACTCATCTTTGAGGAGGAATAATAGCTTTCATTATAGCTGCTCCATGCCGCTCTGTCAGGTAACGTATGCGCCGGGAATGTCTTAAGGAATGGGAGAAGGTGGTAGCAAAGACTGAAGTTAAGGTGAAGTTAGTTCCCCTTGAAAGTTGGCCCAAAGGGTGACGATGGCTGTGGAAGGACAGGGTGAGTCTCATACCCTACATCCCTGCAAGAAGAGATTTGGCTCGAAGCTGATGGCGAGCACTGCTTGCAGAGGTGGGCAGAGCGCGGTGAGGTTGGCTGTAGAGAGGGAAGAGCGACGGTTATCAAGGAGGAGGAAGCCTTACAGACGGGAGCAGCTTCCTCACTCCTGTCAAGAGCAAAGCTTGATAAACTCTGTTGTCACTTTGTGTCAGAGTGAGAGAGTAGTGAGAAGCAATGCAAAAGAAATTTGTTCTTCTGAGTCATTTTCTGCGGGAGTGAGATTAGGAAGGATCGGCTAGGACAGCTGAAAGAATAGAGGTAAACTGCTAGAGATTAAATGGTTCTCCTTTGGTATAACAGCCTTGTCGCTGAAAACAAAATTACTCACAAGAAGTCACAGTCTGTACTCCCAGCAGTGCAGAGCCTTTTTCACTCTCAATCTTGGTGTTGCCCAGCTAGATGTGTTAGAATCGCCTCAGCAGAACATGGTAATATGATAAGCTGTGCTTAGAATCGGTAAAAAATTGAGTAAATTGGAACTTTTCTGGTAGACTTGAGTTTGTCCAGCACTTGGAACAGTGTGGTTGTGGATTTTGAGACTTGGCTTAGAAGAGCGTGGTACACATGTCCAAGGAAGCATGCATGTGTGTGCTGGGTTGTTTTCTTAATATGGCAATTTGGCAAACAAGCTGTGCCACTTCTATGTCCGTAGAAGCCTGTGTGTTCAAGTCTTGTCTGGAACACATCACACTTGTGATTGGAAGGACTGGGAATGAGAGACACGTAAGGCTAGTGAAGAGTAAGAAGAAATCTGTATAGTTCAGTGGGATGGTTTTAGTCAAAATAAGGTTATTTTAGAGTCTCCTTCAAAGCCTAGATCTGTGTTGCAGACCCTCAGAAAATATCCCTACTGTTAGCTACTGGGTTTCAGGGTCCAAGCCATACTCTTGCCTAACCTGCAGTGTGGCCAGCAAGGAATCAGAAGCTGAGTTTGTCTTGGAGCAGGTAGCAGTTCTGTAGATCCTCATTTTATATCCCATCCTGGTCTTGGCCTCTGTCCATTTTATTTTGTGTATGCAGCTGAAAACAGCTTGCTGGGAGAGCTGTCTGCCGACTCCAAGAAAGTGAGAGAACTCCTGCCTTGGCATCATGGGATCAGGCTTACCTTTTTTTTATTCGGCACTCTTTGTCTGCTGAGTTCCCAGCTCTGGTAAGAGGAAGGAAAGCCTGGGACTTTTAATGCGCGGGTGATGGATAGCCATCAAAGCAGAAAATCTCTGATGTCGCCGTCCACATCAGCAGTGGGCTGAGGTGCTGCTCTCCTGGTTACAAACTGTGCGGTGAGAGAGGAAGAATAGGGCAGGCTACGAGTTTCCTTCTGTGTCCTGAAACGGCATGTGATGTCTGGTTGTGCCTGGGTGCAGAAGAAACTTGGAAGTGATGCGTCTAACCTTCCCTCCCACAAAATACACCCAGCCACTTCCTCATACTCCAAACAAAATCCAGCCCTTCTTTAAGATGGAAGGCTGGGTCTCCTTTGATCATAGGAACAGAGAGCAAAGCAGAAAAGAAACACCTCTGCAGTGTGCACTGCCACAGTCTCTTCTCCCTTTCCCTGTTGAGTTTGCAGTGAAGTTTGTTCTCTCTTGGTGCTTTCCTGTCTCCGGACTGCTCTGCTGCAGAATGGAAGAGAGCTTTTTGCTTGCTAAGAAATGTATACCAGTTTGAATGCGATTTTCCTGCTCTTCAGGAAGCACAGAAAGGTATTTTTACTTTCACACTGGGGGACTGTGAGGAATTGGGTAACGCGTGCTGGGAGCGAAACCCCTTCCTTGTGTCAGAAACAGGAGGTGGTTTGACTGGTGAAACACCAGGAGTGGTATTGCCTGGTGGGGTTGGTGGGCCGAGCCTAGCTTGGATGCCTCTGCTGCTGTTGTGTGAGGATTTTGTGCCCTTTAAATTCCCCCATGGAGTTGCCCTTTCTAGGGTGAAAGTTGTGTGCGCCAAAGAGAATTTTCTTTTTTCTTCATATATCAATAGATGCTTAATGGGCTCACTGCAGGAGAGCAGCATTTGGACAGCCCTTTTCCAGTATGCACTTTCCTCTCTCACACCGTGCTCCAGTGAGCAGGGGAGGACTCAGCCCTAGTTTATCCTGGTTCCAGAAAGTTGTGACTTGTTTTGCAGGCACATTGGCTGGCTGGTGGAATGAGTAAAGCTTGTTGAAGAGCAGCTGTGGTTTGACAGATATGAGCAAGTGCAGTGGACGAGGACCTCCTATGGGGATCTCCATGGAGGGAGATGAAGAGGGTAGGAGTCAGTCCAGAAGCCCTTAAGCATAGTGCTTTGTTCTCTGCAGCAAAGGAGTTTTTAGTGGAGCTGATCTGGAAAGGCAGATATGTTCAAAAGCAGATGCATTCCCACAAGGGAAGACAAGTGTTTGAGTTCCCTCATTAGTACAGGGGTAGCGCAGTGCTCTTTTAGATGCCCATTTTAGGGTGAAGCTACCTGACGTGAAGAGCCAGCAGAGCTTGCTGAGCCCCTGGCTTGGGGGTGTGTGTGGGGGGGCAGTTTGCTCAGGAAAAGACAGCATCAGTGCAGGAAAACACAACAGCAGGGAGTGGGAAATAAAATATTTAGTTCATTCTCTCTGGAATGTGATGAAGATATGAATGGAGAGAATTTCTGCATGGCTATTTGAGGAGAAAAAAGTCAGAGACCCAGGCAGCACTGAATGAGAGGATGAGGAAGAGTTACTCTTCCTGGCCAGAAAGACTGGGAGAGGCAGCTGGGTGGGGAAGAGAGTTAATGACCTGGAAGTGGGAGCAGGGATTAGCAGCAGCAGTAAAGAGGAGAGAGGAGTTGCTCTGCAGCCTCAAGGGCAGCTTGGAGCCTCCTGATGAGATTTGCAGCTCTGGGAGACAGTGCTCCTTTTCACTGAGCTGCTGTATTACGTGTTTTGCAGATATCTCCATGGGGCTTGTTACTGCAGTACCTGGAGTTCATTATTCAGACGGGCATTACAGTGTGTTGATGTTACTTCTGAGGCAGAGAGCTTGATTTTAATAGGAAAGCAGTGTAACAGCAGACAAAGAGAGCAGGTACTGACTTGAGGGATGGGAAGGGAAGAGTCATCTGAGTAGGAGGAGCTGAGAGCAGATCTGGGCTGAGAAGCTTAGCAAGGGAGGGATGCTCAAGGGACCAGTGAGGCAGAAGGGCTTTGAGTGGCAATGCACCCAGCTGCGGGAGGAGTGCCTGCAGAGGTGAGGTCATGCACGGGTAGGAGAACAGAGGAGAAGCTCGGGGTGGCTGGGGGAAGAGGGTCTCTGTCCCTGGGAACCCGAGGTGAAGAGGAATGGCACAGGGCAAGCCCAGGGCCTGGGGCTCATTGACTTGTGCAGGCAAGTTCCTAGCACGGAGGAGAGGTGGTGGGAAGCAGTGGGGAGGAAGTGCTGTGAAGCCAGGGAGCCTGCGCTTGGGGGAATTCAGACGTGGTGCAACTGGGGCTGGCCCATCCTGTTGGCATGAGTAGCTACTCCACTGCAGTGGGAAAGGTGGGGCTGCTGCACCACGCTTGGGCAAACAGCTTTGTGCTGTTCTCTGGTCACTTCAGCATGTGCCGCGGAACAGCCGCTGGCAAACAGTGTCTCCCAAGCAGCTGGCTTTGCTGTAGTGATGTGAGCCCTGCCTGTCAGGAAGGGGCTGAGCCTGATCGAGTAAATGTGCGTCTGCAGCCCTGTGGTGGTCAGCTGGTGCTGGTGGGGGAACAGTCTGTGAGGTTGATCCTGCTTAAGAGAAAAGCTTTCAGGTTTAGCAGTCTGCTGTGTTTTCAGGGATGAAAACTTCAGAGAAGAAAGTGTTAGGAAACTTAAAAAGAAGCCTCTTCTGATTCATGTGGCCAAGGTAGGAGGTGTTGAAGGCAGAAGGATAGCAGGTCTGCCACAGGAAACACCTCCCAAAAGCAAGTATGCGGCTTGATGCCAGAGAGTCCATATAGAAGCAATCCATCCTAAAACCATCTGAGCACTGCAGCGCAGAGTATGTCTGACCTCCCCCACCATCAGATTTTCTCTACCAAACTAAGTTGTGTGATTCTTGTATGTGCGTGCCTGTTTCTTAAATAACTAGCAGCTAAACCTGAAACTGCGTTTAGTCTCTCTTCATGCCAGCTTTTGAAGGCTGTAGGAGCTGGCGGCAAGGACTTTTCCAGACCCCTGACGAAGGCAGAGTGGCTGCGGCCTGTTAGCATGCAGTACACACAACACGCTCAGAATGTTTGCCTGTGGCATTTCTGGGTGGGTAAGGAGTGCACAGGCGTGTCCTGTCAGCAAGGAGGACCCATGTGTTCTGCTTCCCTCAGTGTTACCTGTGAGGCTGCCAATGCATCTTTTGTTTCTCTCTGTACGACCTTTTCCATGCGGTGGCTCAGCCTTCAGATTTTGTCCTTCTTTCCTGTAGAAGGAGAGTGATGCAGAGTAGAGGACTAGCCTTCCCAAAAGCATCTGGACAACATCTGAGTGGCTCATGCTGCCCTGATACCCAAGTATTCAGGGTGAGGAATGAACTTCTCAGTCTTGGAAGGTTGCCAGCAAGGATTCAGTCTGACTTACCCTGACAGTGGTCCCTCTTCAGTTAAGTTGCCTCCACTTTGTAGGCTGGCAGATACAGTTGTTTCCATCACAAGCTCGTCTTCCTCCCTCCTGTGATCATCGGACAGTGCTGCTTCATGAAAGGAATCAGATCAAATATAAACTGAAGAGACTTCAAAACTTGTTGCCTCCTCCCACCTTGGCTTGGAGCTGAGCTTGAAACAGAACCACTTACAATTTACTTCAAGCAGAGCCAGACCAGAACCAAAATATTTCCAGTTTCTGTTCAAAGTAATGGCTTGACAAAACAGTTGTTGTTTCATGTTGAGCACTATTTTTCACACGGAGTCATTGAACTTGCTCTAAAGATCCTAATCTGTAGAGCAGTGTCTCCTTGTAGGCAGCTTTCCCTATTCCTGTCTTGCTGCCTCCCCACGTGCTGCAGGGGCAATGAATCTTGCTCTTGCACGGTGATGCTGTGCTGCACCTCTTTGGAAACCATCAGGACTCAGTTCAGGGTAAGGATGGTTCAGGGTAAGCTGCAGCTCAGCTGCTTCTCACAGGAAGAGACTGGCCCTATCTCATTTGGAGGAGATCTCTGATGAGCTTCTGCACCACTGATGCTTTCCCTCAAAATCCTGTTGGTCAGCGTTCTGAGGAGGTGTGTGTTTGTACTGCTATGCTGTATGTGGCAGCTGGGAGTTTCTGGGGGAAGGAGGGGGTGACGCCCAAGGATTTCACCCGCCTCTGCTTCCGATCCATTGCATTATCCCTGTTATGTCTTAAACAGGTTCACCCTGCAGCTCCCTGGTTTCATGTGCCAGTGGGAAGGAGCTGGCAGAGCTGAGGAAGGGAGCACTGCTGGGCTTACACAACAGAGCAAGAGTAGGCTGAGTGCTGTCTTCAGCTGAGCCCTCTGCTACAGGCTTGCTGGTGGGATGTTGCCCTCTTCCATATTCAGTTTTCCATGAGCTGGGACAGTGTGGTGTTAAAGGGTCAGTTATTGAGCCATTATGGCCCAAATGGGTCTTGAACCAGCAGAACTTCAGCAAAGCTGGAACAGAGCTGAGCTGAGCAAACGCAGGTTTGAGTTTCTGGTGAACTGCTGAAAGTAAGAAAGTGCCTCTGTAAGTGCTGTTTAACAAGCATGAAGTGGAGAAGATGTCTGCTGGAGGGAAGATGCAGGCAAAAAGTTTGTGTGGCTAAAAGAGGTGATGTGAAAAAAGCAAATTGACAGAAATCCAGACAGCAGTGAGGCTGAGACAATGCAGAGATGGTGGGAGCAGCCAGGACAGGCTGGGAGAGCCTGCAGCCTGGGACCTAAAGTTTGGGTAAGGCCTGTGTGGTCCATAGACTAGCAGCTCCTGGTCTATGGATGTGGCAGTGATTTTCGTGGTCTTCACCATTCTTTTCCAGGGCCATCATATCTGCTCTGTACTACACACTGCTTTGCTTTTCCCCAAGTGATTCCCTGCACAAGGATAAGGAAGCAACTTGCTACTTTTCAAAACTTGTTTGATGTGTGTTGTACAGAGTGCTGTAATCAGAAGCAGTTGGCACATTGAGGTTTGTGTTTGGACCACGGGAAGTTCTTACTTCTACTTTTTTGTGTCAACAAACTCCTGTAAGTGGTTGCAAGATGCAGCTTTGCTTCCCTATCCCTAGCACCCACTGTGCTGAGAGGCTGTGGTTTCTTTGTTGTACCTTGCAGATAGGAGTAAAACCGATGTTCACTTTGCAGGTATGCTGCAAATGCAACCAATGGGTCTAGAGCCCTGCAGGAGTAGGTGAGATGCACTGAATTGCAAGTGCAACAGTGAAAAACGTACCTGGTTTCTTCAGTTCAAGAAGATGCTGACAGTATCTGGTTGTGGGATTTGTACATAAAAGCTTATGAGTTGTTTTACTCTTCTCCATCATCAGGCCCAGCAGCCTCAGCAGCAACCGCAGCAACAAACTTCAAATAAGCGGCCCAGTAACAGCGCTCCCCCACCAACCCAGCTGAATAAGATTAAGTACTCAGGGGGACCGCAGATTGTGAAGAAGGAGCGTCGGCATAGCTCTTCGCGCTTCAATCTGAGCAAGAACCGGGAACTGCAAAAACTCCCAGCCCTTAAAGGTAAAGAAATTGCGGGGTGGGGGGTAACCTGCATGACAAGCTGCAGCTTCTGCAGGCAGAGTGTGGTGGTGTAAGGGCTCTTCCTAAAGCAAGCCTGGCACTGTTTTGCTAACCTCCTTGCCGGCAGTGCGACAGAAATGGCTCTGGGAAAGGTGCTTGGCCTGGCAACAGATTGAGAACTGACAGATAGCCTAAACCAAAATGAGAATACTCAATGCAGACTTCAGTGCTTACCTTCTTATTTGAACTGATTTAAAGCCTCATGCTTGTATGTACTTAGGATCACCTCAGATTCTTCAGCAGGTTGTGCAGGGAGGTGGTGAAGTGCAGAGACCTTGGTGCAGACTGCTCTCATTTCCTACAGCCACCAGTTCCTGGGAGAGGACCAGGCCTCTTCCTCCTCCCTGTGTTTCCATTTCAAATTATGGTAGTGCTATTGAACTTGTCCACGTTAGGGCAATTACCCAGCATTAGCAGTTAGTCTACATAACGGTGCAATTAAACAGGACTTAAGTGCAGACAGGGAGAAAGCATTTTCATCAGTCATTCAGCCAGACCCGTTGCTGACATTGCTCACAGAAACAGGCAGTCTAGGAAGGGCAACTGCCTCGCAGCTCAGCAGCTGTTCTGCAATCGAGGGAAGTTTGCCTGATTTGCCTTAGTAGTGCAGAGTTTCCAGTGGCAACATATCAGAAAGAGAATGCTGTTAACACAGGGCCTCTGCCGCCTCAGCCCCTTTCTTTGGGGCTGCTCTCTGGGAGGAGGCTCAGCCTGCAGTGTGCTCTGCCCAGCTCCCTTTGTGGCTCTGGGGTGCAGGGCGTGGGTGTCACCGCTCGGTGATGTGAGCTAGTTAAGTGAGTTCCTTTTCCAGTGTACCTTGTACGTGGAAGGGATCAATGCTTATCAGATCAGAAACCAATAGCTTATTTGAAATTGCCTTATGGGATTATATGCCATATGGAACTCCAGAGGCCTTGCAATCCCTCTGCCCCCATTGTCCCATCTCCATAGCAGGGATAACACTGCCTTTCCCTCTTCTGCCACCAGCTCAAGGGGGACTGTGATGGGGTGGGGGGATGCAGGACAGGGAGCAAACCACACTGATACCTGGGCAAACCGGAAAGATATTCTGTCTGTCTCCAAGAACAGATGTCCCTGCTTTCTCTGACAGATGCTCCCCCACACGAACGAGAAGAGCTTTTCATCCAGAAGCTGCGGCAGTGCTGCGTGCTTTTTGACTTCATCTCTGACCCCCTCAGTGACCTGAAGTTCAAGGAGGTGAAGCGAGCAGGTCTCAATGAGATGGTGGAATACATCACGCACAACCGTGATGTTGTCACTGAGGCCATCTATCCTGAAGCTGTTATCATGGTAGGGCATGGGGCCAGGACATGCTTGTGTGCCAAAGGAATGGAGACTGTTCAGAAGCGTGGTGGGGAGGAGGGGTTAGGTATTTGTCAGAGTGGAGTGTGACCCTGGTCCTTATTACCTGCCCACCCCCAGAAAGAGAAGAAGGGGGAGGGAGGTGACAGTGCCTGGTGTAGGGAGAGGTGGAAGCTCTTGTCTGTGGCACAGACTGCACTTGTGGAATTCATGTGCAGGCTGTAACCCTGCAGTCTCTAGGGAGGGATCTGTTTATGGGCACAGCTATGGTAAATCACAGTGTGTTGCTCTGAAGTGAGGGATTTGCTGCGGGGAGGGCCGTGGTGAAGCGCAGGAATGTCATTCATACACCTTTTCACTCACCTCAGTTTTCAGTGAACCTCTTCCGGACGCTCCCGCCATCATCCAATCCCACAGGTGCGGAGTTTGACCCTGAGGAAGATGAACCAACATTAGAGGCTGCCTGGCCACACCTTCAGGTGAGGAGGAGGGGTGTGATGTGGATCTGGTGAATTTATCTCCAAGAAGTTCAGAGTTCATGTAGTGCTGGAGCCTTTCAGCCCTGCTGCTGGCAGGCCTGCCACCCATGATGGGGGTCAGTGGTGGCTTGTGGGCAGTACAGGCAGCAGGGGTGTCCTGGAAACAGGCTGGTGGCTGTGTGCAGCATTCACCTGCAGATGGCTGTAGTCCCACATGGCCCTGAGGTAGGCTGGGAGTGAACATTTTACTGGGAGCAAGGGAGTTGTGCTGTGTTGCCTCTGTAAGAAGCAGTTCCTAGCAGTGTTAATGTCCTTCCCGAAGGCTTAAAAGCCCTGATCCTCTGGGCTTCAGCAGTACTAAAGACAGCAGCCCTGTCTGCTTCAGTCCTCCTCTCCTTGCCCAGCTCCCCAAGAGGCACATGGGGGAAGAGGACTGCTTGGTGCCAAAACAAAGCCTGTGCTGGCACCTGCTAACATGTCTCCTGTATGCTGGCTGTAATTCAGTTGCGTTAACTGGGAGGAAACATTTGACCAGAAAAGAAAACTGGAGGGAAGGAAGAGGGGAAGGGAGCCAAGGATCTTTTCATTAGACTGTGTGTCCTGGAAAATAGACTTTAACACAAACTAGGTGAAAAGGGTAATGAAAGCAACAATGGGCATGGTTTAGCAGACCTCAGCAGTGGAAGGCAGGAGGTAAAGCTTATGGGGATCTCCCCAGGAACTTGCACAGGGACATGTGTTGTCAAGCAGGCAAAGGCAGAACAAGAGCCAGGCGCTGCAAAATGAAACAGAAAATACAGAGAGGAAATAAGGTGCACTGCTGCACGTGACACAGGAATGAGAGTGTTGGTAGAAATGGGGTATCCTCAGCACCAGAGTGCTGTGAATGCTAGGAAGCATTTGCTTCTCAGAGTTAAGTCAGCAGCAGCCAGCATGGATTTGTGGCAAATGTGTGCTGTGTTTTTTGGTGATCACCTCTTTTTTCCTGTGCTGCTGTCCTTGGCAGCTGGGCCCTACCTGTGGGTGGGTGGCCCCGTAGCTCCTTCAACTCCAAAGTCAGATCTTTGGGATGCAGCACTCTCAGAAGCGCTAGTCAGCCCTGGAATGGACTTGTCCCTTTAAGAGGACAGCAGGACCAGAAGTTGCTGTTTTGGTACTGGCAGCCTTCCTAAAGCAGGCTGCCCTTTGTTGTCCAAGTGGGACACAGCATGCAGCTTGCATGGCTTAGCAGGGCCAGGCCAATCTGGAGTCGGTTCCCAGGAGGCAGAGGACACAATGTATTTTCCTGGGGTCCATTTAATTTCTCCACTTTTCTGCTCTTCCTTGGTGTGTCTCAAGGGTTTCCAATGTAGCCTGAGCCTTTGCTGTCTCCTCTGGAGGTTTCTGTTTGCTGTAGGTAGAGATGTGGGCTGAAGGTGGAAGAAGAAAGTTTCCCGGGCCTTGTGTCTTCATCCAAGTAGGTGGCTGTTGTTTGTGGTGGGACCTGAGGTGACGAGATCTCATGCAGACTTGGGCAGTTACATGCCACCGACCCCCTGCCCATCAGAGTAAGGGCAGCTGAGTAAGGCGAAAGAAAACATTCACAATCTGAAGCAAACACTGATGAGAGGATGGGAGGTGGATTTCTAAGTGATCTCTCCTTCTGCCCCCATAGCTGGTGTATGAGTTCTTCCTCCGGTTCCTGGAATCGCCTGACTTTCAACCAAATGTAGCCAAGAAATACATTGACCAGAAGTTTGTACTATCTGTAAGTAATCATTGCCACTGTGCATCACCTTTATGAAGGACATGGAGCAAGATTTGCTTGAGGTGTTATGCAAACAGTCCGGCTGTGTCAGCAAGTGCTTGATGATGTGGGTTTTCTTTTTTCCTTTGTCTAGTCTTGAATGAGCAGCAGGGCAAGAGTGTGTGTGAGCTGTAGTCCCTGGAACTCATCACTCATTGTATAGGTGGAGGGGGCCTTGCAGGGGAAGTACGGAGACACACAGCTTTGTGGATTATGTAGGCCATCGCTGTGCTTCCAAAGATGAAAGAAGTGCTGATGGTTCCAGCTTGTGACTAGGAGGCTGCATGTTTCATGGAAGTGACCCCGTGCTCAGGGTCCTGAAGCCATCACCCAGCTGAAAGAGCTGCTTTTGCTGAGCGGGAGCAGTGCCTGGTGTTGCTGGTAGCTTTGTCCAAACAGGCAGTATGCAGACACTGGCTGAATTTCTCTTCCCACAGCTGCTGGATCTCTTTGACAGTGAAGACCCCAGAGAGCGAGACTTCCTAAAGACTATTCTGCACAGGATCTACGGGAAGTTCCTGGGTCTCCGAGCGTATGTGAGGCGGCAGATCAACAATATATTTTACAGGTGAGATGTTTCTTAATGCTACTGGCCTGGTGAGTGAGTGGCACAATCCAGTGAGATAAATTTGGGGCACAAACTGTGATTCTTTCTGATCCAGACTGTGAGTAGCTAAGTGGCGCAATTATTTCACGCTACCTTAGTAGAGATAGCATTCACCTGTGCTTAAGAGCAGTGAGGATGTGGTAGCACCATCTTCAGCACACATAGCAAATGTTGGGACCTGTGAGCTTTAGCTGATCTGAGGGCCATAGATTTATTTGCTTGTCTCTCTTAGTCCTTGCCCTGTTGTCTTGGAGTTCTGTTATTTTCTAAGAAACTCCCTGTCTCAGGTGTTTTCCCTTCCTTTGCTTTTCAAACTGTTTCCAGTGTTCGGCAATGACCTCTCATTCTTCTCTTCTCTTTAGGTTCATCTATGAAACTGAGCACCACAATGGGATTGCAGAGCTGTTGGAGATCCTGGGAAGGTAATGGCACTTTCAGAAGTCCCAGAGGGCCTGTAGTCAGTGAGGCCTCCCAGCGCAGTGAGCTGCGTGATCTGGCAGCGTCTTCCTTCAGCAGTTCTTGCAGGAGCCACCTCTTCCAGAAGATCTCAGTCTGACAAAGCACACAGTGATAGTACTCTCCAGCCTGCCAGTAAATGCATTGGTAGCCTTCTCCTCCCCAGATTTGTCTCCTTTTCTTTTGAGTTTGAGTCCAGTCACCCTTGCTGTCTTGTCTCAGCAGGTGATAGAAGAATTCCTTACAGCCCTGGGAAGCCTTAGCAGTGAGCAGCCTTTTCCATGGCTTTACCTGCCCTTCTGTTTGCAGCCCCTCTCTTGCTGCCATCCTCCTGTTCTGTAAAGTATGAGCCTCAAGGACTGGGCTGCCTCTGTGCTGGCCTTCCCCAGAGGTTCTGCGTAGGTGTGTGTGGGCTCAGCCTGGCGCAGGACAGCACAGACCTCAGGCCCCATCAGAGGCATTTCCCTGGCGTGCGGGCTGAGGAGACACTCTTGCTGAGCATGGTATGCAGGTTGGGCCCCACTGACCACACTTCTGGTGTGTCCTTTCTGAAGTGACTAATGAGTGCTAGGGCAAGCCACTGGTTCTTTTGAGGTGAGAAATAACTGTATTTTTGCTGAGTGGAGATGTTAATGAGACTTTGTTTCTTCTCAGCATAATCAATGGGTTTGCTTTGCCTCTGAAGGAAGAGCACAAGATGTTCCTTATCAGAGTCTTGTTACCACTGCACAAGGTGAAGTCTCTCAGTGTCTACCACCCACAGGTGAGCAGTGCTTAAAGTTCCCAAGGGAGGATGGGATTCTTGCAAAAGCTGTTGTTAGCTATTCATCAGGCTGTGTTACTGCGTTGTACAAAGTTCTTGCTGTGAGATGTTTTGGGCTCTGCGTTAGTGTCTTACTGCAGTGGTTAGTCCCAGCCTTGCAGGGCCAGGGCCTGTATGTATACATGTGTGCTTTTTGCCACTGGCTGATGGAAGGGTATCCTGCCATTTCCCGCTGGCCTAATGCTGTGGCGTGCTTTGCCATTCTGTGCTGGAAGTTTGTGAAATACTGGGGCCCTGCTGAAACAGAGGTAGAATTCTGAGCTGCGGTCATCAGCCTGTGTGTGTCAGCTGTTAGGCACTGCTGTGATGTGCAGAGAAATCGGCATGTTGGGCTGCTAGGCTGGTACAGAGATTAATTTCTTGCAATTTAGAATACATAGTGGAAGAGTAGAGAAGATTAGGACTGAGGCTGGGAAGTGAAAAAGTATGGATACTGAGGAGTGATGTCTGCGCTCCCAGCCTTGTTTTTGTGGGGCAGGACTTTGTGATAGTCAGGTTTGTTCCTTCCCATGTGTACACCTGTGCTTGCATTTGAATTTATTAACTATGGACTGCTCTAAGTGGCTCAAATTTCATCCTTCATACTGCACAGGTGTCCTGAGCTCAGGCCCTTGGTCCTAGAGCCTTCACTTGCTGTCAGAAGAACTGGATTTTCTGCTCATCATATACACTGTGGAGGGCATAATGGGACTTCCAGCCTAGGGTGATGGTGGCACTTTAATCTCAGATTCACCTGAGGAAGCTCTAATCTTGCTGTGGTTTTTTTCCCCCCACAGCTGGCGTACTGTGTTGTACAGTTCTTGGAGAAGGACAGCAGCTTGACAGAGCCAGTGAGTAACCTTGCTTAACCTTTGTGTGTCAGTCAAGTCCCTGAAAGCTTCATGTCTTAGAGTACAGCAAGGCTAAAAAAGGGGAGGCTGGGAGTCAGCTGCATTGTTTACAGGGTTTGCCTGGTGACCTGTGGGCAGAAGGAGCTGTGCTGCTCATGTGTAAGCCTTTAGCGTTCTCTCCTGAAAGCTTCAGGAATGTGGGCTGTTGTCTTCCTGTGTGTCAGATCTTAGTGTAGTGGAAGGAACACCATACCAAGCTGTGCTTTCAGGGCAGAGCTTTCAGCTAGTGACAGATGCTGCAGAGACAAAATGCATGGCTGCCATCTGATATCTTATGGAACCAGCATGAGCTCATGGAGGCGCTGAAACAGTAAGAGTTCAGTCCAGACCGCGAGAGTTGGCTGTAAAACTGTGGGGATGAGGTTAGGAACCTGGGACACAAAGTTCTACTTAGGCAAGCCACTGTTCCTTGATGAAAGTATTCTCTTTCCTGCTCTAGCGTCAGTTTGCTGCCTCCCTAGTGTTAGGTCGCATTGTAGATGCATTTGCCTTCAGGATGTAGTGATGGGAAATAGCAGGTTCTAAAAACGTGTGAGCAGTGTAGATGGGGACCTTGCATATTCCAGTTACTGGCTGCACAGACCTGCAGTGTGAACCAGGCTATATGCTGGCTTGGCAGAGGGTGCAAGCAGGAGACAAGTGTTTCTCCACCCACGACAGGCCAGGAAATGTCTTCTACAGAGCTGAGCTTCACAGCCTCAAAACAGCAGATGGCCAAAGAACATGTGATTGTGTCACGGTAGCAGGGAGCATCAGAAAGCGTGAGCATTTTAATGAGTAACGCTAGCTGAGGTCATTCTGTTCTCTGGCTGAAATGTGTGCATTTGTGGTGAGCCTGACTGTGCTTGGTGGAAGCTGGTCAGCTGTTGTCAGTTTTCTGGCTCCTCAGCTCTGACATCAGCAGTGCTGAAGCAGACCTCACAGCTTTTCCTTTAAGTGTGGGTCCTCCATTTCCTGTGTTCCCAAAAGCCTGCTCTGAAACAAACTGCGTAAAGTAGCTTCCTGATCATGCTGAGTACTTCCTGTGGCTGACATCCAGCCCAGCAGCCTCCTGCCACAGCACTTACTGGAGGGTGAAGGACAAGAGAGAAATAGAAGTCTGTCAGTATTTCCAGGATCCATTTTGCAGCTTATTCAAATAGTAAAGCTCCATAGCTTGTAATGCTTCCTGGGTTAATGGGTTAGTGTCCCCTGCATTAGAGACTCAGGTCTGTTTTGGTGCTTGTGGAAAGCAGTGGGATGACCCAATTTCATTACCTTCAGCGGGTGTTGCGTTGGGTCTCAACCAGACATACCAAAGACGTATTGCCACAGGTTGTGTCCTGTTGAAGCATCCTGCTTGTGAAGGTTTTGAATGGACTCCTGGGATGACTGGGGTTATTGAAGTCTTGAAGAATTACAGGGTTTGTGCATCAGCAAGGCTCTGAACGCACTCACAGATTTTGCCACCAGTGCTGGAAGGAGGCCAGATCACTCGCTAGGTCCATACTTGCTTGGAGTGGGCCTCCCAGAATTTTGCTCAGCAAGGCTTGACACAGTAACTCTTGTGCTAACAGCAGTCTGAATGACTGCCAGATGAGCAAGGCCTCAGACATGTTCAGTAATAGCAAAGGCAGACTCGGCACACCTTGCACCACCTTAGCTGTAGGAGAAATTACATCTGAGTCACTGAAGCTAACTCTTGCTTGAACAGCAGGCCTGACTAATGACAAGCACTAAGGATACAAAAGGTTTCTCAAGTCTTGAGTTGGTGAGAACGTAATGCTTAGATGTTTCTTATCTTGCTGTTGCATTGCCCACTACTGTCCCTCCACTGCTGCGAACTTCCTCTGGAGTGCTGGCCTCAGGATCAGGTTGCTGAAGTACACAGAGTTTGAAAGAGCAGTTCCTTCCGCCAGTTGTGTGTGAATCTAGTGTCTGTGGAGTTAGCATTTCTGTACATGCTGTACCAGTGGCTCTAACATAGCGAAGGCCTGCAGGATTGTGGATCCTGCCTTTGACTGTGTCTAGAAGCAGATGAGTAGGGAAGGAAGCAATATTAAAAACAAATAAATAAATTCAAGTGGGATATAGCCGTTCCCCTAGTATATTCTTTCAGTATCTTGTAAGTGATAGTTTACTCAGCCAGAATTTTCATCTGCATTGTCATATTTAATTATCACCATTGGGTGTAGCTTCCATAAACTCATCTAGTCTCTTCTGGACTCTGTTTGGACCTTGAGTCTCCACAGAGTCTTGCATGAATGAGCTCTGTAATCCAATTACTTTTGTGTGAAATGGGACTTCCTTTTCCTCGTCCCAAACTCATCCATTGCATTATTTATTGGGTGCTCCCCAGTGTTCAAACTCCGTGGTGTATTGAATCATGATTCCTCAATGACCTTTTCCATAGTATTTCCAATTTTATTAGTTGGTCTTTCATGGTTGTTCTGTACCATCTACCAGCCACTGCCCACTCTGGTTTGAGCTTTCCATGTTGAGCAGTGCTTGGGGAAAAAAAGTGGTTCTAAGCTTTGTGCTTGCAGTGCAGAATTGTAGCAGCCTGCACAGTGCTGCTGTCTTGTGTGTAACTTGGCAGAGTCTGGGTTTCTCTCTTCTTTCTTCTCCAGTAACCCAACCAAACTTTCTGAGAAAGTCTCTTCTGTTACTTCTCCCCTCTTCTGTTGTGACCAGACCCTTAAAAATGTATTTCATAGCTGGTGTTAACTTTCAGCCTCTAACACTGTCTCTATACCCTCCCCACTCAGGTGATTGTGGGCTTGCTGAAGTTCTGGCCGAAAACTCACAGTCCCAAGGAGGTGATGTTTTTAAATGAGCTGGAGGAGATCCTGGACGTGATTGAGCCATCTGAGTTTGTGAAAGTTATGGAGCCGTTATTCAGGCAGTTGGCCAAGTGTGTCTCCAGCCCACACTTCCAGGTGGGTTGCAGCTCAGGGAAGGGATAGGGCCCTGGCTTCTAACCCACTTGGCACGTGAGGGTGACACCCCAGGTTTTGGGCTTGTCTTTGTGGATCAGTGGTGCGTGGAGATGTGACCAGGGTGAGTATTGGGGTGACGTGGTGGGAAGCAGTGAGAATCCTCACCACAACCACAGAGCAAGCTCATCCAAAGAGAAAACAAAGCCGATGGGTGGGGCCTCTCCTGCTGCAGTGCTGTTCATGTATTGGCGTAGGATGGAGCCGGAGGAGAGGGGCTTTGCCACCTTCTGTTTTGGCTAGTGAGTGTAGAGGAGATCCATACAGTGTCACCCTGTTGCAGTAAAGCCAAGCTGGCTGCAGTGTCGGAGGGAGGCCAACCAAAAGGACAGTGTGCAGAGAAGGTATGTTAGTCTGTTCTGCTGTAGGTGGTAGAGAGTGAGGTATAGTGAAGAAGTGCTAGAGTCTGCTTCTTCCTTGTTCCCGCTGAAGGGAAGCTAGCTGTAGTACCAGGCTAAAACAATATCTGTGGCTGGTAGTCTTAAGGTTTAAAATGTCTAGGGTGGTAGGACCTGCTAGTAGCTCCTAGCAGGTGTTCTCCGCTCATTGGTTTAGGTTGCCATGAAGAGTGCCCAGGAAGAAGATAGCTTGCTGGTGAAACACATGGCTGATGCAAGGACGGGTGGGGTGTTAAAATAGTGTCGTAGCCCTCCCCCAGCATGAGTGTGACTGCACAGTGAGGCAGACTGGCTTCAGTCTGCCTTTTGGTACAAAGAGGTGCAAAGTCGTATGTTTACAAGCCAAAAATGAGGTCAGTCTAGGTCACATGTGCATGTAAAAGATCACTGCTCCTGGAAAGGACTGGGGAAGCCTGACAGAAACCAGCTGGACATGGATTACTGGTGTGGTGATGGGGACCAAAGGGCTAACATGACCTTTGGGCGTGGAAAGAGCTACCATAGGGAACTAAGGAGCTTGAATAAAGTAGGGTAAAGGCTGGAGGGGTGGCATCCTGTACTTCATAGCAGCCCTCATCTGCTGCCAACTCTTTGAAAAACAAGATTGAAAAATCTGGAGAAGGTGCAAACACTTTACAGCCTAAGAAAATTAACCCCAAAGGTATTCCATACAGTCAGGCTGAACGGTCTGTGTCTGCAGGTTGTCTGAGAGCAAAAATAGGAGCTGACTTCTTGGTAAGTCTGAACTCCTTGGTGGGGGAGAGTTTTCGCTGAGGGCATTATGTGTTAGTCTAGCAGACAAAGGCTTAACAGGGTCTTAATAGCTGGAAACCAAAGCTGGGTAAGTGAACACGAAGTGGGTTTCACTTCATTTACTCATGTGGAACAATGTGATAAGGGGATACAGTGAGTTCTCCATGATCTGAAATCTAAAACTGAGACTGGATGTCTCTCTTCCTAGGTTTTAAGCCATTCTCAAGCTAGCGCTAAATGCAGAGATTACCCTAGTGATCTGCATTGCCCAGATTTGTGGTTAAATACGAAGAATTATGGTTGAAGCTATCACTATGTGGAAACTTGTTAAACTTGTTTGTCTTGTGGATGGCTGCCCCAAAATTTTCCGTATTTTCAACCTTACTAAATCAGGGGGACAAGTTGTGGGCCTGGTGACTGAAGCATGCTCCAAAGCCCAGAGAGGCTCTGCTGTGGGTAAGGCTGGGGAGGAATGGGAGGAATGGAGCTTTATGGAGAACAATCTGAGGAAAGGAAGGAGGCTTGGAACTAGTTTGAGCTGGGACCTGGAGTGGATGACATTGATGTCCTCAAGTGTTGTGTAAGGGGTGTTGGAGTCATCAGTGTATCGACAGGAGGCTTGCCCAGTCAAGAACATGAGATTTTCCCCAGAAAACTGAGAAGTGTCTGGCAGAGGCTAAGGGAAGGAAGGCAGGGCAGCATGGATGAACAGCCTTTTAGAAATTAGTGAAGGTCAGCCCTGCTGCCTGTGCTGTGGGGAAGCGTTTGCTTCTCAGCTGGGTGGCGGCAAGCTCTGGTCTCAGCACTGCAGTTTCCTTGTGTACCTCAGGTGTCACTGGAAGGAGCCTCTCCAAGGATGGCTTTCTTTCCCACTGCAGGTGGCAGAGCGAGCACTGTACTACTGGAACAACGAATATATCATGAGCCTGATCAGCGATAACGCAGCCAAAATTCTCCCGATCATGTTTCCAGCGCTCTACAAGAACTCCAAGAGTCACTGGAACAAGTAGGTCTTTCCACATGCCCTGGCATTTGCTGTGCATGCAAAATTGCTTGACCTACTAGCGATCTTGGGGCATGCTGCTACAGTGCAATGATGCATGGCACTTGGTGACGCTAGGTGCTGAGCCAGAGGGATTGTTTGTAGTATCAGCATGGAAAAGCACCACAGCAGACCACAGTGGCCTGCTTTTGCAAGGGGTCAGGCACCTGCAGTGACCCACCTTGGGACCATTGAGTCTACCCAGACTTTGATACCTGCATATCACTAGTGATGCTGGTCTCTTGGAGGTGTGCTGTAGGTTTTCCAGCTGACTTCTGGCTGCTTGTTAACTAGTGATTGCCCATATGTTCTCCATGACCAGAGACCCTGGCTAATGCGGTGCCTGACTGCTAGAGTACAGGAAGAACAGAGAAAGCAAAACTAACAGGGTAGATGTCCCATGTCAGATTAATTGCCCTCTGTGTCTGATTCCTTGATGCTAGCCTGTTTTACAGTCCTCGCATCAACTTCCTTTCTTCAGAGTGCTTCTTCAGTTGGAATTCTTCACTGATTCTTTACCTGGTTAATTCAAGTTGAACTCACTTCCTTTTAATGAATTAGCTAAAAAAACTCATTCCACAGCTGAGATCCTAAAATCTTCCAGCATAAACCACAAGAAGACAAAAAAGAAGTAATTTTTCCCCATTCTAGAAGGTGAAAAAAGGCAAAATAATTCTAGGGGAGCTGGGCAGTTCCAGAGCTTAGGAGTATACCATGGCAGCCAAGACAGGGTTGGGAGGTGGAACATGTTTTGCAGAGAGCTTCCCACTGGTCTGCTGCTTGACTGCTTCCTTCTCATCATTGTATCATGAAGCACAAACTTGAGTCACTGGTCAAGAGTGCTCTAAAGACTGGAGTAGACAGACATGTAGACATGAACACACACAAACACACAGATACGCACACATGTGCACCAAAAGGCACGTGCATGTGCAGATGGGCACATACATGCACGCACACACGCGTATGACGAGTGCATACACACGCACGTGTGCGTGCAGGCAGATGTGCACAGACACTCTCACTCAGTGTTACTGCCCCTCCTGATGAGAGTTCAGAAAAGGGCTTTATGTTCTTGTTTGAAACTGTCCACCAGTTCCGTTTCCTTCTTGCACCAGTCAAGATTCATGATTTTGCTGTTTCTGTCTTTTCTTCTTGTCCCCTTCCCAGTGGTATGGCAGAAATAGTCCTGAAAGTGTTTTCCTCTTATTTCTTCTTGTCTTTGTTTTAGCACTAGCCATGTCTTCTCAGGGCAGGTTGAGTACCTCAGATTCAACTCTTCCTTCCCACAGCTCAGCTACTCCCAACACTTTCTCAGACAGCCTGCACAAGTCCAGCAGGGCTGTAGCTCTCTTCCTTACTCCCATCTGTAGAGCTGGTGGGGCACAGAGCTCAGTCTGCTGAGTCTCATCTTTTGCCTCTGGGTCAGGTATTTCAGAGACATCTTCAACACTTGTTTTTATTCCCCATCGGAGTCCTTGTCCCAGAGAGAGCTCACACACAGTGCGACCTGTCTATAAATTGCTGACACGAAGTTGTCTTTTCTTCCGTGGTATTCTCTGTGCTGGTTCCCATCTCTACAGGCCTGCTGTTTTGGGCAGCTTGGTGACAAAGCTCATGACTGAATAATGGGCAGCCCAAAAAAGTAATTGTGTATATCTAATACGAACTGCGGGAAGCACTAAACCTAGATTAGGTAAAGCCCCTTTGAGAACAGTCCTGAGCAGGTCCCTAGCATCCTTCCTTTCCAGGTTCTAAGTACAAGAAATAAATGCATAAATGCATATTTTTGTGCTCATTAGTTTGACCATGGTAGAGCAGACCTGTCCCAGTGTTCTTCTCTTTCTTCTGTGTCTCTTTCTCACTGTGTGATAGTTTCTGCTGTGTTTGTGGAGGGTTTTTTCCTATGCTAAGAGCTGAACATGTGAAAATCTTTTGTCACACTGGTGTAGTATATGAGTTGCAGCTGCTGTTAGCTCTTGTCTGTGCTGCTGATGCTCAAACACAGGGCTGAGAACCGGGAGGATACCACCATGACTTGTTCTCCTTTCCTCGTTTCTTTTCAGGACAATCCATGGGCTGATCTATAATGCACTGAAGCTGTTCATGGAGATGAACCAAAAGCTTTTTGATGACTGCACTCAGCAATACAAGGCAGAGAAGCAGAAGTGAGTAAGAGGTTCTCATCAAGTAGCCTGAGCTTATCCTGGAGTCTCCTTGGGTACCGTAGTGAATGGTAGATGCCAGTAGGCAGAGGGGAAATGGAAAGGTGATGCAAATAGTTTTGTCAAAAAATAGAGTTCCTCAGCAATAACTATGTGTAGGTATGAGAAGAGGTAAAATGTGTGCCCTGATAAAAATCTTTTCAGTTCTGCTGAAGCAGGTAGCTTGGAAAAGACTGACAGAGTTTGCTGGATCATGAGGAAATAAGTTGCAATGTAGAGGATACTCAGCTTTGCAGAGACACTTGTGCTCTACCTTGGAAATATTTACCAGTTCTTATATGCTGTAGTGATGCTGGTGGAATCCTGCTGCTTCAGAAAGACTTTTCAGAAGAGCTTTGTTGCAGTGGGCATAATGCATTTTTCATGCACAGGATGCTTTCAATTTTCCAGTAATAAAGATGGAATAATACCTGGAATTTCAAAGACCAAATGGTGGGGATAAAATCTGAGCTCAGCAAGTACCTGTGTCGTGATGCTGTAAAGAGGGGGAAAACTCCACTTTTTTTGCTGCCTTGTGCTGGTTTTGGTGCTTGTAGGAGTTGCCTTGGTTAACTAAGTCAGTTCAGTACGCTAGAAGGAAACCTTTTATGCTGAGGTCTTTTTTTTTTTTTTTTTCCCCTGGGTCTGTTTTCTGCTGACTTAGTGGCATGAAATAGTGCTTCTCATTCCTGGATGAGCCAGGGCTGCCACAAGGGTGGCAGCGGGGAGAGGAGGGCTAATGTTTGCTGGCAGTGGGGAGCTCTGAGATATATTCAGTTGTTTTGTGAAACAGTAAGAAGTATAAAAGTTTTGATACGAATCAGAGCTTGGGGATGGGTAACCTGCATATGGAGAAATTAAGGTTTTGTTAACATCTAAATTGGGAGCAAGCAAGATATTTTTTTTTTCCCCCCCATTCTAGGGCATTTGTGAAGCCCACAAATGTCTGCACATACGTTTTAAGTCACAGTGACAGCACATTTACTATGACATCTACCTGCTGTTTCCATTAGGGGCTTTTTCTACCTGTTCAGCTTCTGCCTGTGCTGACCTGCTGAGGGTGACCATTCCCAGCACTGGTGTGTGGCTGATGGAGAATTGTTCTGGAAAAGGTCAACAAAGTAGCTCAGAGCTGTACAAGAAATGGCTGGGTAGAGCTGCACTGATTTCTGCTGATGTTAAGATCTTTTTATTTTCTCTCTAGTGCCTCTGCCTAATTATACTTTAGAAAACTTTGTGTTGGGTTTTTATCAAGGATATACCTTTTGCTCTCCGAGATAACCAGATTTGGTAAAATGTCAACTGAGAACTTGGTGGGTGGGATGTAAAAAAGTTTTTTAGCAGCTGAATCTGAGATGAGTTTACCTTTACCTATGGTGAGCATGATACAATTCTTCAGCCGAGTGGGATTGCCCAGCCACAGGGACCCAGCTAAGGAGGCCTTTCTGGTGAAAACAAGAAGGCTCAACTCTGCTGTCACTAACATGGCATTAGCAGCTGTTCCTGCCTTGAGAAGCATGAAGAGGTTCCTCTCTGAAAGGATGCCAGAGCTGGGAGAGAACGTTGTGCAAGGTCTGTAGGGACAGGCTGGGAAACAACTAGAAAGGGAAACTGGCGGCAGAAGGGAATGGGGTAGGACAGCAGGCTGGGGGGAAGAGCCGCTTGTCTGTGCAGGGGGGTGGAAGGGAGGTAGAGACAGAGGTACAGTGAGGAGCTGGGTTCTGGGGGCTGGTGGGGCTGGTGGTAGTGCTATTCTTAGTGTCAACAGCTAGTAGGAATGGGGTAGGTAAAGGGAACAAATTAGAGGAGAAGTGAGGAGATCGGGGTTGGTTGGGCAATGGGCCTGGGACTGTACAGGACCTAGCACGATGGTGGGGGAAAAGAGCATGTGCTAGGGAAGATGGATTAGAAACTTGTGTTTACTAGGACAGTATGCCCAAGTTCTTTGCTGAAGTCCATTGATGTCGCCTTTTCCTTTCGTGTCTTTAAATTATCCAAGAAATTAAAGCAAATCCATGTGCACTTAACACTGTGGCTGCATGTTCTGGGGTGTAATAGAATGAGTCATTGCTGGAATAAGTGGGGTTAGAAAAAGTGTTTCACAGGCAGGAGAAAGTGTTGTTTAGTGGTGTCTCCCTGATGGAATTAGTCCGTTATGTAGCTGAAGAGTCTGCCTTGGAGTTTGGGGTGCCATTCCTGCACTTCCACTACCTGCTCCTCTTTCTGCAGAGTGCTGCAACCTGTTGTGGCGAGCAGCAGGTCCCAGTACCTCCCTTCCAGTGGAGAACACGTGCTGCATCCACAGCTCATTTCTGCCGCCTCCCTGGCAGAGCTGACTGCAGGCCGTGCCTGTCGGTGGGCTGTACGGTGGCACTGCAGTCAATTGCCATTTTCTTTTCAAACATGGAGGCTTTAACTGAGTAGAAACAGTACTTTTTTGTTTTAATAAAAACCTGTCGGATTGTGATGTTGAGTGCCTTCAAAGTAAAGTGGTATGCCAAAGGCTGCCTGTGGGAATGCTGACTGGATCGCTGTAGTGTGGGATTGACCTGTAACTGTGCGATGCCTTGCTTTTTCCACAGGACCTCAGCCTTATTAAGTGAGACTGATGACTTCAAAATGCTGAGGCTTCTTTAGCACAGGCAGAAAAAGGAAGGGAGAGCTGTGAAGTGTTTTATCAATGAGCCACTGAAGACCATGTGCTGTGCACTGGAAAACAGCACATGTGGGAAGGGCTGCACATGCCAACAAAGCCAGCAGATGTGAAAGAGTGACAAGGAGAGAGCTTGTAGATAGATACACTATTAGGCTGCAACCAGATGTTGAGAGGCCTGCTCAGAAAAGGCTTAGCCCTGTTTTTAATTAGTTACCAAGCCTATAAGTGAGTATGCCAGCTCAGGTTTGTCACCCCTGCACCCCAGGCTGTACAGCTGCAGCTGAGGCTGGTCTTGGAGGGACAGAGTCTCCCTGAGACATGCCAGGAGACATGCCAGATGGACTGACCGCCTTAATAATCTCCCCAGACACCTTGAAGCTGCTTGAATTATCAGAACCCTACAGAAAACAGTGGGGAGGTTAGGGCAGACAGATAGTGTCTTCCCCTGAATGTGCCCTGCTGTAAAGGTGCAAGGGCCTTGAACACTGCCTTTCAAGAAGTGTCCTGTCAGCGTGCCCTGGGGCCACCCTGACACCTGACATCTCTCTAGCAGCAGCTACCTTGCCTCCTTCTGTGTAGGTCACAGCAGTGGAAAGAAGATACCTCTCAATATAGCTGTTATATTCCAAATGTCCTGCCAGTGGCTTTCTTGTGCTGCTAGTAATGGGGTCAGGAATGAAGGATGCTGATGAGGTGCGTGTCACCTAGAAAGCAAGGCTGAGGGTGCTGCTCCCATAGACTCAGTGCTGTCCTGTGAGGTACTGCTGTTTAAAAAGTCTTTGGATTCTTCAAAGACTGATGTGGATGAGTGACACTTTCAGATAAACTGCAATGCAAATGACCTAGTGTAGGAGGTAAAGTCAGGCTGATTGATGAGGTCGGGAGGAAGCTTCCTCTATGGAGGGACATTGGACAGCTGTAATACTATGGTTAAGTCAATGTGTCATCAAAATAAAGGTGACACTTCTGTTTCATTCTTTGGAAATACTTGTTTGGCTGGAAAGAGTGATCACAGGTGTAAAAGCCTTCAGATTTCTAGAAGCACTACTCTTAGTCAGACTGGGTATTCTCTTCGCAGGGTGGTCTTTTGCAGTATCAGCTGCACAAGTGATGGGTAAACTGCTGGATCTGTGATGAGGAACCAAGGGCTTTCCCGATGCTATTCAGACTGCTTCAGTGGTCTGAAAGGAAAGAACTGGTGCTAGAGATGCCTGTTGCTGAATGACTGGATGAGTGCCCTTGGCTCGCTGGGTACCAGACCAGTAACATGACGTAGTCCAGCCAAACAAAATGAGCTCTGTTACACCCTTACGTGGCACGGCAGTAGATGTGATACCAAAAGTATCTGCATCACTGGAGTATCACTGGAGGGGCAGTGGCCTTCATGATGTGAGGGCCTTTGCGGACAGACATATTGGTCTATATTTCCAGTGGCAAGACTGGAGTAATAGGCATGTTTCTGTTTACTGGACATTAAAAAAAATTCTGGAGAAATTGGGGGTGAGGCAGGAGAGAGCCAGGGAAGATCAGTGCTAACTCCTGGTCACAGTCCCCTGCAGAGATCTCCAGAGCTCTGTCAGAAAATGAGGTGTAGATTATTTGTTTTGGTTTGGGTTTTTTTTTTTGACTCTTATGTTCTCTGGTGGAGCAGTCTGCTGCTTGAATGCTTGGCAGCTTCGTTATCATTTTTAGCTTCCTTTCTTACATCATTTCAAGAGCGTGAGGTGATAACAGGGTATAAGAACTTCCTTCGTATGGATAGATGGGGCACTAAGGGAGACCAGTAACTGGGATGAAAGCCAGATAGTTAAAAGTCTGGGGGTTTGGGCAGAACTCTGGTGTGTTGTGGCCAGAGAGAGAGAGGGAACTGTGGACAGTTGAGCCCCAGCTCTGTTGGAAATGTCAGTTTGTCCCTGTGCATCTGTGGGGCACCAGGGAAATGCGTGTTTGACATCCAAACTGGTGTCATTGCTTTACTCCAGAAACTGATCACTCTGGTCCACTCCCACAACACAGAGCCAGGGAAAAAGTACCTGTGCAGCCCACTGCTGCTACCTTGTGCTCTCAGGTGAGTGGGGAGTGTGCCTGCCTACCTCCTGCTAGCTGCACTATGTCCCCTCTTCTTCCCACATCTCACCTGTAGGTAGAATTAGGGATCTCTGAAGGACAGAGCAGCTCTTCCCTTCGCCTGCGTTTTTGTGCTGTCTCTTGCTTTTGTCTTCCTGTGAGCGAAAGTTGCACTTTCCCCAGGAGTTCACACTTGCACTTGCTCTCTCTCTGCAGGGGAAGGTTCAGGATGAAGGAACGAGAAGAAATGTGGCAGAAAATAGAAGAGCTGGCCCGGCTGAACCCTCAGGTGGGTAACAGCAGAACCTAGGATGAATAAGACAAGAATGTGCTGAAGGTCTTGACTTCCAGCTCATGGGAGCAGGGTCTAGTGCCTGATCTGAGTCCTGGGTGCACAGCTGTAGCAGTGGTCTGTCCCTCCCAAGACCCGCTGTCTTGGGGATGCTGACAGTGTTTTACCAGCCTGGCCCTCTGTAGCACTGACCTCTTAAGCAGTGCCGTGGATGTGTGTATGGATATATGCACGTATGTGTTTATAGACTCCTCTCTCAGCTGTGGCCGCACATGTGGTGTGCTGTGGCTCAGAGGGCATGGGTGGGAATAGGCAGGAGAAGATGGTCCTTCCCTGCGTGTGTACCTACCGCTGCCTTTGCGGGTGCCAGAGAGGGTGGCTGGAAGAAGTGTGCTGTGCTGGGCAAGAAGGCTTGGTGTTCAATGATGTGCTGACTCTGCAGCTGTCTGTGTTGTCTGCAGTACCCCATGTATTACGCACCTCCACCATTGCCTTCCGTCTGCTGTATGGAAACAGAGACTCCAACTGCAGAGGATATACAGCTACTGAAGAAAACAGTGGAGACGGAGGCGGTGCAGGTGCGTAGGTGATGAGGGCCCTTCCACAATTACTCTCAGACCAGCCAAGACATCAGCATAGTCAGTCCAGGGTCCAGCAGCCACAACTGGCTCTTTCCAAGTATTCTGAGAGTAAACGCCCCTACTTTCATCCTTGATTGTTAGAGAGCAACCTGAATCAAGTCTGAAGAGTGGAGTTTATCTAACCTTCCCACTCTGGAAAAAGTGCAAGTGGGACTTCTCTGTGTCCTTCTGGTCTGTGTTTTGTGCTCAGCCTTGTTCTGCAGCATTATGTGTTGTCACCCAGCATCTGCTGGAGCACCTGGAGTCAGGGAATGGGGAAGCTGGAGGGGTGAAGGGGTTTACTGCTGAACCCTGACTCCTTTGGTTTGTCTGTAGATGCTGAAAGACATTAAGAAGGAGAAAGCTTTGCTGCGCCGGAAATCTGAGCTTCCTCAGGATGTCTACACTATAAAAGCCCTGGAGGCCCACAAGAGAGCAGAAGAGTTTCTCACCTCAAGCCAGGAGGCTCTCTGACGGGCTCAGGAGCTGGCCCAGGAAGCTCTTGCCCCATCCCTTTCCCCCAGGGGTCACAGAAATGCACTCAGTTCTCATGTATAAATAAGGAATGAACATGGTGAGCTGTGCCTGTCCTCCACTCCATCTGCATCCCTCCAGGGTAGATCTGGTTTTATGTTATGACTTGTATCTCACCACTGCCATATTCTCCTGCTCTTCCTCCTTCCTCCTGCTTTTCCACCTTGGGTGTGCGTGCGTGAAGGGAGGCTGCCTGATCTGGGATTGTCTCAGCCCACGCAGAAGTCACTTCATTTCCAGCTGCTGCCCAGTTCTTACTCTGCCTGGGAGCCAGAGCCTTGCTGCCCTGCAACACAGGCTCTGCCTTGGCCAGGGACTACTGAGTGTGGCTCTGCATGCTGCTGCAAGCCCCAAGTGCCCCTCTCCACCATGCCTGCCCTGCTGCCTGTGCAGCCCAGCCCTGCAGTGGTCAGGGATCAGGCTGAGCTCAAGGGCAGGAGCCTGCGGCAGTTTGGGGGGGCTCTGCTGCCTGTCTGCGCTGCCTTGGGGTGCAGCGCTGCAGCTGGAGGATCTTGCATACAGCGGAGGAGATGTTCACTTCCACCTTTCTTTTGCTTCAAGCCCCTTGTTCTGTTCCCCTGTCAGTGGAGTGGGGGTTTAGTGCTTTGTCACCCCCAATAAAGCTGGGTGCAAGTACTGCATACTATTGCAGCCTTCCCTTTAGAGCATCCTTAGAAGCTCTCTGGTGGGAAAGTGAATTCCTTCAGCTGTTTGTGTTGGTCCATGCTGACTCATCTCCATCCCAGTGTCTTGGGTTAATTGTGGGCCCAGAACTAACTTCCTGCTTTGTAGCAGGTGTCAGCTACTGACTTCTGCTTTCTTCCTCTACCTGCTCAATTAAAATACTCCTGTAGCTTGCCCTTTGTCGCTGTATCCCATCCTTAGCTCTGCAGTGGCCAGGGTTTCTAGGAAGCTTGTGCTGCTCAAGTAATCTCTGCAAACTAGCGGAAGAAGCGATGGATACACATTATGTGGCCAGGCTGCATTTCTGAGTGTTCAGTTGTCTCCTCTTTACTATTGATGGCTAGGTGCTACTGCTGAATCGCTTTGTGGGTGCTCTGAGCAAAGTTCGCCTTGCCCTGTTACTTTGGCACCTGCTGTGGCCTGAGGCCTTTGTTAGTTATCATATGGTGCATCAGGGACTTCTTGCGCTAATTAGCATTTAGAGCACACTTGCTGATAGCCCAGGGGGTTGCACAGCACTTGGGTGCTACTGTGATCCAGCTTTCTCCTCTACCTTTTGTGGTGCAGATTCAGTGCCAGGCCAAGGTACCACCTCGGGAAGGTTGGCTTGTAACAGAAAAGGGAGTCTTCCTTGCTTCTTACCTGCTGCACTTGCTTTCTTGACATACAAGCTTAAGTGGGTTTGCAATAGTGCAGGGAGCTTATGGGGTCGGTGCTAGTCCGACACTGCTTTGCAGCATTGTGGGATGTTGCAGAAGGTCCTGGCATATCTGCTTGTCCTCACCCATAAACCATTCCCAGGTCAGAGGTTTGTCCTCTCCAATCTTACTGCTGGTGTGCAGCACATCTTTCCTCCAGCCCACACCAGGCTGTTTTTCCCCCATGTATCCTGTACCCCTGCCCTGTTTAGCTCTCTTTCTGTTCGGCCCTCGTTAGGCATGCCACCATCTCTTAGGAGCAGCTGGCAAGCATGAGTATGTGCGAGATCACAGCAGTCATGCAGGACCCCACCTCCCCTCTGCTTCATGCAATGGGCCAGTTCGTCAGGAGACTTTTGACACACCTCAGGGAGGTTATTGCTTATTTTGAACATTAGCCCAAGCTCATGGTCAGCTGCCAATCAATTACCTCATGCCTGGCACAGAATGTAGACATGCGCTGGGTAATGCTGGACGGTGCACAAAAGCGGCAGGCACCTCGGGGCACAGCGGAGACAAGGACTGCCGAGTACCACCTACAACAGGGCTCGGGCTGGGGGGGATGTTTCTTCCCATTGCAGTATAAGCTTTCCAACTTGTCCGCTTAGCATTGCGTTGTAAGCCGCCACCTCATTTTTAGAGTGCTACAGCATGCATATGCCCTCAATTGAGCCTGCTTGCTGCTAGGCAGTGGCTGCCTTGCCTTGCTGCAGGCTGCTCCGCCTGCAGAAGGAACAGAGACTCTGGTGCACACAGGCTGTCATTGCCGCACAGGTGGTCTGTCTGTGCTGGCAGTCCCCGAGCGTGGCTGGAGGAATGCTGCCAGGGTTGTGCCATGTGCAGGGGCAGGACCATAACGCATCACGACTACGTGCTGTACAGCTTCAATCTTCTCATGGCTTTGTGTGTCTTGTTCTGGGTCAGGGAACTTATGCTTAGTACCTTCACGTTGCCTGCCGTTACTTTGCTGCCTCTTCATTCCAGTGTCCTGGACATCTAAGAAGGGGACCATGTGAGGAAGGGGGGGGGGGGGGGGGCGCACACGCATTCACCCTCTCCGCCACACGTACCATTCATATGCAGACCTGTGTCTGCCACGCTACAGCTGCCCCTTGCTCAACACTTGGTTTCTTGCATTAGTGCTGCTCATTTCTACCTATGCCTTTCCCCACATCAGCCAAATGGACAGAACTGGAGCTGCCTCTTCCACTTCAACTGGCTCCCTCCTTCCAAGGGAACAAGAAAAACTAACTACTGCATTCACCCCCTGGACACAAGTATTAAGCTGCTTACAGTTCATATGTACATATGGTGTACTTTATTTTCAGTAGAGCATTACATAGTATGAAAGTGTTGGATTTTGTACAGATGTCCCTGTATGTACAGAACTAAATAAAACCGACCTCTTGGAAAGACACATTGGACTCCGCCTCTGATATCCCAACACATGGCCCCTGGCCTGGGAGGATGGAGGGGTCCCAGCGTGGTGAGGGACTTCCCCAGCACTGACAGCACAGGACACATCCAGCGTTTGTCCCAAGGGAACCTGGGTGAAGCCACCCTCCGTCCACATGCACACCAGTACAGGAACCGGTTGGGTTCCTCGAAGGCAGAGGAAGCCAACGCAAGGATGTCACAGCGACTTACGCGCCAGCTAGGGCCAGGAAAGGAGCGGGGAGGGAAGTTGAACCACGGCAGTGGGAGAAAACGGGAAGCCGATGCTGGCAAGTCCCGTCACTGCCCGGCTGCGGGCGCAGCGGAGGGGCTCGGGGCAGCGGCCCTGAACGTCAGCTGGGCCCTCACTGCCACTGGGGCCGGGGGCCGCCGAGGCTCTGCCGCGCCTGCAGCGTGTGCTGCACCACGGCCTTCCACTGCTCCTCCGAGATCTGGCTGGCCCAGGCGGGGATGCCGCGGGTGGGGAGCTGCACGCCGGCCATCGTCCGCTTCACCAGCTCCACGTGCTCTGGGGACGGGCAAGGCGTGAGGCCGCGGCCGGGGGCGGCCGGGGGGCCCGCCCCGACCCGCTCTTACCTGCGTCCATGGGGATGGAGCTGCGGTTGCTGGGAGCCGCGCCGCCTTCCGCCGCAGCCGCCGCCTCCTCCTCCTCGCTGTCTACCGGCGGGTCGGGCAGATGCAGCCGCAGCATCTACGGGGAACGGCGAGCAGCGGGGGTAGGGCCCGGCACCCCCTCCCGCCCGCAGGGCCCCGCCCCCGCCCCTCCCCGCCCCAGTGCCGGCCCCCCCGGTACCTGCAGCCGCTCCTGCAGCCCGGGGCCCGGCTCAGCGCAGCCCTCCGGCCCGAGGGGGGAGCCCGCCTCAGCGGGGCCCTGCTCCGGCTCCTGGCTCAGCGGCTGGTATAAGTACCCGCCGCCTTCCGCCGCTTCCTCCTCCTCCTCCTCTTCTTCCTCCTCTTCCTCCTCCTCTTCCTCATCGCCGCTCCATCCCGCCGCGCCGTCGGGGGCCTCCGGCGGCCCCGGCTCCTCGGGACACACCCGCTCCGGCCCCATGCTCCGCACCACCGCCATCCACCGGGCGCGGCGCCGGGGAGCCCCGTCACCGCCCGGAAGCGCCGCCGCGCCGCGGGGCATTGTGGG
This sequence comes from Falco punctatus, assembly GCF_963210335.1. NCBI lineage: Eukaryota > Metazoa > Chordata > Aves > Falconiformes > Falconidae > Falco > Falco punctatus. The sequence goes on from NC_137592.1 coordinate 34,320,366, forward strand.
TGTTGTAGTTCCGGGTCGCGGGGGGGCCCTGCGCCGCCCCCGGCCTCCCCCGCCGCCGCCATATCGCGTTCGGCCGGCGGCAGCGCGGGAAGCTGGGCAGGCACCTCCTCCGAGGGGTCCTGGGCACGGCCCGGCCCGGCCGTGCCCTGCCGCTCCGCCCTGGCGGGGCGGTGCTGTAATACAAGTCCCAGGAGCGGCGGGCGTGGCCGCTGGAGCGGGGCTGTCGGGCCGCCTTCCTGTCGTCAGGTACGGCCCCGGGGCTGAGGAGGGGGCACCCCGGGGCTGAGGAGGGGCCGGCGCGGCTAGAGCCACCCGTAACCCGTCCGTGAGGGCCGGCGCGGGGGCCCAGGCTGCCGCCTCTGCGGCGGCCGTTGGAGGCGTGGGGCGGCCCTGAGGGGCCGGGGGCGCGCAGCCCACCCGCCTCGTCCCGGGGGCTGCCCCGTGCCTCGCCCCGCCGCAGCCGCCGTCTGGGGCGGCTTCAGCGCCTTGACGCCTCCCGCGGCTCGGCCACGCTGCCAGCCCGCGGCGGGGGCTGCCCGCGGGTACCGGCGGCTGCGGGGCCGGCCCAGGGCCAGCGGCGGGTGCTGGGGAGGGCGGTGGCGCGGCTTGTGCGGAGCGAACAGCTGCCGGGGCTGCCCCGCTGCCGGGGGCCGAGGAGCGTGCCCAGGCTTAGGCGCCGCACATGGAGAGGGGGAGTCTGGGGCGCCAGGTGGGGAGAGGGGGGACCGCGGCTCGGTATGTGCGGGATGAAGCCGGGCTTTGGGCAAAAGTCAGCCAGCAGCGGGCAAGATATTGGGGCAGAAACCAGGAAGCAGCGCAGCTGTCCGCAGGGACGACACGGGGACGCGGTCGGTGCCTCCCGTGTCCAACGCGAGCTTCCGGAGCCGTCTGGGTTAAGCAGCTCAGGGGCTGTTCTAGCACCATCTCGTTTACAGCCGCTGGAATTGCCTTGCGAGTGTCCGAGCTGCTGAATGTGCAAGCTTGCAGTTTCACACTGCCTTAGCCTAAATAGTCAAGGCATCAGATAAATGTCAAGCGTGAGTGAAGAAAGCGGCTTGTTCTCATGCTGTCTCTAACAGTAAGTTGGATGTGCTTGAAATAGAACTGCCTGTATTGGACTGCTGTGAGCTGGCTGGGCTATTTTAAGTGTTACTAAACCTTGTGGCTGGCATCTTTTGGGAGACGGGACTGAGGCAGCCACACGGTAGGATTCGCTCCCTGGAGCAGCTTTGCAGGAGCAGTAGCTGGCTCTGCTTGGGGTGCTGCTGTAAGCCTGGGGGTAACGGAGCGAGCCCTTGAAAATCCAGGCCGCTTTCTGCTGGGTTTTTCCCCCTTGCTGTGGGAATTGACTGCAGCAAAGCTAATGCAAGCAGCTTTCAGAAATGGCTCTAGGTTTCTTGCTGTGTGTGTAGAGAAATCAGGCAGCCCGGTGAACTCTCTTTGCGCAAAGAAATGGATCCAAGGATATATATTTTTGTTCTAAGATTATAATCTGCTGTACTTGGAGATGGTCAGTAGCTATCTATCTGAAATGAAATGTTTTCATAGTTAATTGTAGGGACTGAAAATAGAAAGTCTAAAGCAAATAGAACAAACAGCTGAAAAATCTGACCAAAAGCCATGGTTACTTCCCCCCCCTTGTCTTTTCCCCTTACATCTATGACCCTTTGCTCAAGTCACCGCAACAGTTTTGGAAGGTATGCTAGTGAGAAACTATTGAATGATTTTTCTGGTGATCTCAGAAGGTTGTATGTTGTGCTGGTAGACTCTTGTTAGGTGTAAGCTGGGGCTGTTAGGTTGAAGGCTGTTTCAGGCATTCTGTGCATCTTCAGACATCAGCACACCCAACTATTTGGGAGTTCTGTCTATAGGTGCTGTCTTTGAAGAGCACAGAACTGACTTAAAACCTGGTTGTTCCCTTGCTTAGCAGTGAAATGCTCCGGGTAGATTGCTGCACTCCCTTTTCTGGATGTCGGCGCTGACGGAGAACAAGGGAGGTGTTGAAGGACGTTCATAGCTATTTCTCTGCTTGTGAGTTTCCGCTTGTGGTCAGGTGTCATGCCTGGCTGCAGTGACAGAGCCAGTCTGCGGTCACCCTATGGATGGTGTTGCACCACTTGCTCTGGAAGCACGTACCTGGGTTTGTGGTGCTGTGCACAGTCAGTGGAGGGCTTCAGGAATTTCTGTGGGACCACAGTAGGTTGAGTACTTCTTAATTTTAGCCTCCCAGTGCTTAGTGGCACAGGAACAACTCATTGCTATGCTCATTTAGGTTCCAGCATCAGCAGCATCAGGTACTTCAACAGTAAGTAAAGTGTAACCTGATTTTTAGAAACATTCTTATTCCTAGCAATTAATGACAAGACCTACTAGGGTTTCAACCCAAATTTCTCTGCGTTCTTTGCGCTTGACTGTAACTCTGGATAGACTGTGCCAGACCAGAGAAATGGGGAGTTGTGAAGATGACATGATTGCTGCTTCTACAAGTGCAAAATGATATTGGAAGATCTGTTAGTTTTTGGAGAGGTGAAGGTGGGGAGCTGACACATGCACCAGTGAGAGCAAGTGCTTGAACAGAAGCACACGTGCCCTTCTGCAAAGGAGACCCCATGTGCATACGTGCGCACACACGGTCAGGATGCTCAGCGCATTGCTTCTCCCAGCTGAGATTGGGGGAAGAGAGGCAGCCAGAGCTTCCTGATCTAAGGTGAGCAAGTATATGCTGAACTAATAGAGCATGTGGGAGTGCAGTTTCTTTGGTTTTGTTTCATTTAGAAAACCTCTTCTTTTGCTGCGTAAGAAAATTGTACTTGTTTTGATGGAGCTTTTTGGTCTCCCTATAAGTATATGGTCGCAGTTCTTGGGGTCATGATTCCAGCTGGACATGCTGAATCAGTCAAAGGAGATTCCTCAGACCTTCAACCAGCTTCTGCTGTGGGTGCGGATGAACTGCAGAGGCTGCTCTAAGAGAGGTGCAGCTCTGGGGAGAGGAGGGGTGGCTCAGCAGGATGCAGAAAAGGGACACATGCCTAGCTCAGGGTCTGCACAAAGCCCTGTAGAAGGCAGCCCTCCTCTTAACGCTGCTAGCTTTTGGCAGTAGCAGTAGCTTCTGTGATATAAATGGTTCAAGCTTAATTTTTCTGTGGAGTGAAAGCCCTTCCTTTGATCTGTGATGAATGTTAGTGTTGGTAACTGTCCCTTTGGTTTGCGATGCGAAGTGAAAAGGCACCTGTTCTGCCTGAGCTGGCACGTGTACTGCCTCCTGCAGCCAGTGTCCTCCTGGTTCTCTGGTAAAATTTGCCTCAGTCTTTTCAATATTTCTGGTTTATAGCTTAAATCCCTGTTGCTGGTGTCCTAAATGAGAAATCACAGAATGTATTTTGCATAACTCTTAATATTGTACAGTTGGGGAAAATTGTCAGTAAACTGTTTCATATTGATTTTTGCTGTTCCTCTCTCCCCCTAGCTGTGCCCTGTGTGGTCTTTGAAGAAAAAGGCACCCTGCCTAATGTCAGGTGTATTAATGCCTCCTATTAAGAAGTCCTCATAGGAATCTGGTTGGAAAGTGATGTATTTATGTCCTTGTATCATATAAACTATCATTAGAAATCAAAATCTGAAATGGAACTTGACAGTGTGCATAGTTGTTGGACAGAATTTTTTTTCTCAAAAGATGTGTTTAACTCCTATTTGCAGATAGAGCAGGGAGGGGAACTGCAGGAGGAGAATTGGCGCTGGGACAGATGACTAGTGTAATGAAACCATTCCAAAAAAGGCAGGAGAGGAGAGAGGCTGGAGCTGGATGCAGAAAGCATGGGGAGGAGTGGGGGATCCTCGGGGGACAGGGCTGTGCAGAGAGGAGAGGGGGGTGGACCTGTGTGGCCGAACTGGGGAGAACAAATGTTTGGCAAAGGCGGGAAGATGTGACAGTTTCAGAGTAGGGTTGTGGCCAGTGGCAGAAGAGAAGATGGAGTCTGGCTGGATGTTTGTATTTCAGTGTGGAGAAGAGCACTCAGGTTTGGAAAACCCTTGCAGCTTGTTAAATCCCGTGTTTTCCTTTAGCTTTTAATACATGATCCTGTAAGGATCACTTCACACTTCTTACTGTTTTCTTTTCATAAAGCCAGTGAGTGTTTCTGCACGCCCTGAGTCTGACAAGTGGCAGCAACAGGCTGCGCTTGCTAAGCTTTGTGTTTGCTCTGAAGCATTATCCTTGTCCTGAGCCAAGGGGAAGCGCAGCCAACTTCAACCCTGCTGCTGCCGCCCCAGGCCTCGGTACAGCCCCCTGCCTCCTAGGGAGGCTGATCTCTGGAAAAACCTTTCCCAGTCCTGGTAGAAAACAAAATTGCGACATAGTTGCTAGAACATCAACATAGTTTCCTACATTTTAACCAGCTGGGCCTTGAGCTGCAGCCGCTCGCTTGACCAGATTAACTTCTTAGGATGTGCAGCCTTCATTTCCTGTGTTCCTCTGACTAATCTTAATTACGAAACTGTTCAGACAGGGTAGCCAGCTCCTGCTGGAGTGAAAGGACCAGTGTCCTGCTCTGGCAGAGTGTGCTGCTTGGCACATGGCTCCAGTGAGCTCCAAAGGGTGAAGAAGAGTTTTCCAGCCTGTCTGGCAGAAAAGGTAAGCGTCTTGGTATGATTGCCTGCCTGCCGTGCTAGGCTGTGGTGCTCCTCTGCCCCAGGAGGAACCAAGTGGAGAACTTGGAAGTAAGATTCATCCTCTTAATCTTCCAGGTTCGGGCGCAGTCTGGAGTGTGTTGAAAATATTGGCACTGGTGATGAAGTCCAGTTAAGTTCCTGGAGGAGTCTCTTACAGAATCACTTAACCAAGAGGTGCATTTGAGGAAAATATTGGTTAGATTTTTCAGTCATAACTCATGACTGAGGCAGGAAACAGATTTAGATATGTGAAACCTTCAAAACAGCCCGAAATAGCCACTTTGGTGATCTCCATGGAAACTCAGCTGTTCTGTAGCTTTGTGGGGGCCTTATACAAGAGCTGCTGCCTGGCTTAAAAAAAAAAAAGTAATTTAAAAACCCAAACCCAAACCTGCTAGATCTGAATTTGGGATGGTCCCAGGCATACCAAATGATGAAGTGTGGCCTGTAGCAGAAGGGGGGCTGTTCCTGGGTCCTTCTGGAGCAGCTCTGCTGGAGAAGAGCTTGATGTGGCTTTCTGGGTTGCTGACTGCAATGTAGGTTACGGTGACTGCTGCAGGAAGAAATGGCTTTGTGGGAGGGACTCCTTGGTCTGCATTCATCTCTTACATGTAAGACTGCAGGATACTCTGTTTGAACTTTGCACGTGCCCTGTGGTTATAACTTTTGGGCACAGAGCATGCTCTGGATACCAGTCTCTATTTTGGGAACACCTTGAAAAAGAAATTGCTCAAATATTACTGAGGTTTAGGAGCTCTGGAACGAGGCAACTGGTTTCTGGATTCTTTAGAGCTGTCAACAGTATGCATAGCTGGAGCTGTAAGCCTGAGCTCTGCTCCATGCCAGGAACTCCCTGTTGGGAGCATCTCTGACGGTTTTCCTCGGGTGGGGATAAAATGGGAGTGTGCAGGTGGGCCAGATATGGTGGCCCTGTAGTGATCAGACTGCAGATGGGCTGTACGGGTGCCCAGTTGTGAGCGGTGGTTCTGCTTGGCTGAAGGGCCAGGGGAGGCAAATTGGAGCAGAGTAGCATGGCACTGTCCCTTCTTGCTGCTGTCCAGGTACTTCAGAAACTTTAAAAAGGAGGAAAGTTCTTCTTGTGAAAACTCACTACTTTAAAAAAAAAAAAATAGACAGAGAAAATGTGTAGGAATTTTAGTCCTCCTTCTAAGGCATCCACAAATGTTTTTTGCATTCTGCAAGTGCTAAAACTGGGTATGGGGTGGGAGCATGCTGACTGCATCTTCCAAGAAGCTAGAACCAAGTGATAAAAAAAGATAATTTTCTTTAGGCTGACTGAAACACTGATGTCTCTTCTAACAGCTGTTTTTCAGCTAGGGGAAAACTGTTAAAGAATTGAACAGACCTGGTTTTTTGGAAGCACCTGGGCAGGACTGTGCTCCAGATCCTTAGACCCAAAGGAGAACTCTGCAACAAATCAGCTGCAGTGACTTCTCTAAGAGCTGATCTAAGCCATCTGCTTGAAGCATGAAGCATTATCAGTTTCTTGACTGAGATATGATGTTGCAGAATTTTTATAGTTATGCCTGGATTTGCTGCGGGAGATAAAGGCCTTACTCTGATTGCTAGCAAAGACCTTTCTCCCCAGACTAGGGCGTTTCTTTTCTCTGATGTTTAATTAAGTTGGACCCTAGAGCTCAAATCTGTGAGTCCACATGCTAGTGTTGTAGTCCACCTCCGTATCAGGGAGTCAGTTGCTTTATGTGGGGACGGTTCTTTGGGGATTTTGTTGGGTGGTGGATTTTTAAAATATTTTCCTCTGCTGCTTCTCACAACTGATCAAAGAGCATGCTTTCTTCCCTCTGGCTCTGTTATTTTCACCTTCACAATTGGCTCTCGCTGTGTGTTTTCATTCATGCGGACAAATTGTTCTGGCATGTACATGATGTGTACATGACCAGGGCATGGCTGGGTGCACTTGGCTGCCTTTGCCAAAGGTCCTTGGCTTGGGCTGCCTGTACACCCTGAGGTTTTTTGTATGCAAGGGCATCTCTACTTGCTCTTCAGAGCCTTGCTCAAGTTACAGTACCTGCCTTGTGTCCCCTTCCCAAGGGGAAATTAAAACTGTCTCCAGTTGGGAGCAGATGGGTGAGGGTACACCAATGTGACCTTCGTAGCTGGTGTTCAAGGAAGATAGGGAAGACCTGCAAGACTGATTTTATTATTTTAGCATTCTGTCTCTGTTACAGCCAGGTGACATCGTGGTGGCCCAGGAAGCATGCAGCTGTGGCACTGGAGGCCCTGAAGACTGTTCGGCTTGCAGAGAGGAATGCTACGGTGGGCAGTGCACTTGGAAGGTGGGCCGCGGAGGGTGAACCACGCAGCCGTGGCCGTCGGGCACAAGGTCTATTCCTTTGGCGGATACTGTTCAGGAGAAGACTATGAGACTCTGCGGCAGATTGACGTCCATGTTTTTAATGCAGGTAGATTTGTCCTTGTGCATGAAGGAGTTGCTTGCCTGGCTGGGTTATTACTTTTCTTGCCCACTGCTGCTTAACATGTTCCACTCTGTAACACGCTGTCTGTTATCAGCATATATGGTAGCTTCTCCCCTTGTGCAGTCCTGTATTTTCGAGCCTCAGGGGCAGGGGAGGGGCTGTGGTTCAGCAGAATTTTAGAATAAGGCCTCACTAGAAGTAACCATATAGCCAGTGGTTTCTTTTGTCCTTGTTCTCTGTGAACAGTAACTCAGCTAGGTGCAAAGAAGTGTTTAGCTCGTTCAGGTCCCCCATCCGGTTGGCAGCATGACCATGCTCAGCTGCCCCTCTTGTGGAATGGGAAGGGTGGGAGCCAGTGTGCTTGTTTAAGGCTCCAGGTTTAGACTGCTGAGCTGTGTCCCTGGGGGGGCAGCTGACAACCACTGCCAGCATGATGGAGTCAACAGGGGCATATGGCTAGGATAGGGGCCTTCCCATTTTGGCAGCAGCTATCGTGCAGGCTCACAATGTGGCTTAGAACAGCATCCAGAGCTGGAGCTGTTTGCATAGGGTAGCCAGTATCCATCATGAGGCCAAGTTGGAGCAGTGACTGCGCTGCGAAAGGCTATATTTTTTGATGCAGTGCTCTCTTTGAACTGAAGAGGTTACTGAACTGGTCCATGAAGTATTTCCCTGTAATTAAGCAAGTATTTGAAAAACTGCACAGATGCTTGGATGTGTCCAGCTGAACAGAGACAAGAGCAGAGAACCAGTGACCACTTTCGCAGACAGGACAGCATGCTGAATGCTCTCCCAACATGCATGTGGCGTGTAGGTAAAACTAGTTTGTCTGCAAGACACAGTGAATTCACTTCTCTAAATTTGACTCTGGAGAAGACTGACTTGTGCAGTAGTGGATATAGCCATTGGCTACACAGGGCTTCCAAGAAGACCCGCTCACAGTGCCCGGGGGAGTGTAGCTCAGGATCTTGTGAACAAAGACATCTCTATCCAAAGAGATTGGGCTCTTACATTCAAGACAGTTGAATGTCATGGCTTGTAAAATGCACTGGTAGAACATTGCTCTTATGCTGGAAGCATACTTACCATGCCCAAAGGAATGCTCTTGCATTGTCTTTCCTTTTTACCACTCCCAAATATTAAAGTGTTATGGTGCTGCAGCTGCCACGTGGGAGGTGACGCTGGCTTCTCAAGCCCTTGCTCAGTTAGCATTGCTGGGTTCCAGTGCTAAAGCCAAGATGCTGGATTTTGAATGATCTTTCAGTCTTCTAAAGAGGAAGACTGTGGTTGAAGTAGGAAACATCCCATCCAGCTTGAATTTAGCACTGGCCGTGCTTCCTCAGTGCCCTTCCTGCCTCTGGGGTAGGTGCTCACCTTTTAAGATGCCTGACCCTTTCCCTATGTTAGTATTTCAGGAGAACTGCAGACTGTTTTCTTCTATATTTTTGTGTTGCCTCCACACTGAAACCAAAACTGAAGGCTGTATGTGTGGTAGAGGGAGGGTGGGTGTCAGGGTGCTGTTATGTAGTGGCAGCGTAACACTTGCTGTGACTTTTGCACTGTCATTAAACCCTGTAATACCTGTTGACTGCTCTGGCTACTGTTGAACCGTGACACACAGGCTGCCAGGAAGGAGAACCTGTAGTCACAGGGAGCTCCTGCTAGTAACACAAAGCTTGCAGGGAGAACTCGGGTATGGGGGGGGGGGGGGGGGGGGGGGGGGCTAAAGGAGACAGACAGCTGTCTCATCTAAAGCTTAAAAAACAAACCAAACCCTATTCCTACAAAGCTGCTGCACTGCTTTACTTAAACTGCACTACTGCAAGTCCAAATGATGCCTTCAGGTGTGCTCCCTTGCATGTTGCTGCAGTGAACTTCTGTGCTGCCTATTCTTCCAGCTTTGAGTCTCTTCAAAAATGTTACTAGCCTGAAGTAGTGTCTGCATTCATTATCACCTCTGCACTTTCTCCTTTCCCTTTTTTTTTGTGTGTCTGTGTGCACTGTACTTTCACTCACAGTCTACGATGAGCCAGAGTGGAAACCTCTTCAGTGTAATTGATGCAGAATAGAACCTGTTTCTGTCCAGAGTCCTCTGGTCCTCTAGTGCTTCCTCTAGTTTTGCCTGTGACAGGGGCTTGGGGAAAACTGTGCTTCCATATTCCTTAACTACCCGCTACTCAGGGTCAGACACAGCTTTGTCTTGCTTACTAGACTGCTTCTGCACCCTGTCATAGCAGGGAAAAGCACCGTGCAGAATGGGTTGTGACCTGTCGGCATGTGTAGTGGGTTTAGCACTTGACTTGATTTGTGCTTTCAGTGTCTCTGCGCTGGATCAAACTGCCTCCAGTGTGGACAAACAGCCGAGACCATGTGAGAGAAGTGCCCTACATGAGGTATGGGCACTCAGCAGTGCTCATAGACGACACTGTCTACATATGGGGCGGTCGCAACGACACTGAGGGAGCCTGCAACGTGCTCTATGCCTTTGATGTCAGTAAGTTCCAGCCTCTCACTCTTCCTTGTCACAATTGCCCTTGATGAGACCTTCTCTCTGCCCCATTGCACTGCTCCCCAACTTGTTTTCCTGTTCCTCAGTCTCTCTACAAGATGACAGTCTGGAGGAAATGGTGCAAATGGGGAATCGGTGTTGCTGGCTGCTTCAGCATGTTCAGAAAGGCAGCAGTGTGGCCAGTGTGTCTGAACACTTGACTCTCTGTAAAAACCTTTGAACAGAGATTACTGAGCTTGACTCATAGTCAAACTGGGTTTAATTTTTCTGTCAGCTTTGTGTGCTCTCTCTGCTAGCAACTACGACTGAAGCATTCACTCTGTGTATGTTTTATTCCTTAACTGTGGCTGAACGGTTGCAGAGAGAAGGGGCTAGAACTCTCGAGGACTGTGGCTCCTTTCCAGGGTGGTCCGTCCTTCTGAAAGCATGAGGGACAGTGAGGAATAAAACACAGATGTTAGGGACAGGATGGCAAAATAAGGGGAGGCATGAGCCAAGTTAGACAAACCTGAACGATAAACTCCTTGAGCCTTTTGGTTGGCTTCTCCGTAGTGCTGCTGGAACACCTGGGGAGAATGGGCACCATCAGGAACTGGATGGACATGGGTGTTAGGAAAGGAAGGGAATACATCTGGATTCTGAAGGCATGTCCATCTAAATGCTGACCAGTAACTGGCTTGCTGAACTTGGAAGGAAACTGCTTGCTCTGGTGCTTCGTCGTGGGTTCCCTTCCTCGCCAGGAAAGTCTCACAGCTTGGAGCTGCTCTCTGGGCACAGGGTTTCCCCCTTCTCCTGACAGATGCAGCTGGGAAGCTACCAGTAAACCTCTGTCTACGCAGAGGCCTTGTAATGGCAGCTGTCTGGTCTCCCTGCCAACTCCAGTGCTTTAGCATTAAGTGAAAATTAACGGAAAGGCCAGACTTCAGTCCTGGTCCGAACCCTCTGCAGCTGTCTGTACGTGCTGTGCCTGTCCCCTGCCAATCCTGGAAAGTGAGGCTGGCAGCCGCAGTCCCATCTGGTGTAAGTTCCACTGTGGGAGTCATATCAGGCTGGATGAAGTCCTGGCTGAGTGCAGTTTTCTCCCCTGGTGTGCAGAGCTTATCACAAATTGAGGTCTTTTCCATCTCTAATTTGACGCGTGGCGCTTGGGTGAGCTCTTGCTGCTACCATGTGACTGGGCTTGGAAGCAGCCCCATGAAGGAAAGGAACTTGATAGCCACTGCAGCTTTCTCACTAGAGGCTGCGCAGGGATTCTGTTGACCTTGCAAGACCCTTCGTGTGATCCCAGCTGGAGCCTAGGTGGGTATCTGTGCCTGCAGGCCAAGTTCAGAGAAGTTATCCTTGTGAAGAATGTTGCTTTGGCTCCGATGTTACCACAACCTGAAATAAGCACTGCTTTTGGCAGCTCGCAGCAGTTAGGGAGGGTGGGAGGAATGTCTCCTGCTGCCCTGAGGCTTATCTGTGCCTCTCCAGGCTCTTGGGACAGGTGCCTGTTAGTGCTTGGCAGTGAGCTGCTGGCTTGGCTCCATGTTGCCCTGGCATGGAGAGGAGTTCTGGCTGGATTTAAAGTCCTCCCCTAAATCAAGCCAAGCCCTGGAGTGTGCAGGCTAAGGGGCTGAATCTGGCTCGTGTGGGCTTACAGGGAGCAGTGTGAAGGGGGCCATGAAGGAAGAAGAGTGAGGAAAGCTCCCCTTGAAGAGGGGATGAGAATGTAACAAGAGGAGCAGATAAGGCAGGGAGAGCTGCACTGCAGAGATGGGGATGTGCACAGTGGCTCTGTTGACACAGTGAGCTTATGGTTAAGTGAATTCTGCTGGGATTTGAGAGTTGTCTTTCCTCAGTCAGTCAGCATCTCCACGGTGTGAGGTCAGTTGAGCCACTTGGCATCACTGCTCCATTGTAATTGAAACTGTAAATGCAGAGTTGATAAGTGACTCACAAGTAGGCTTTGCAAGAGATTAAATAAAAATAACATCGCTCAAGCAGTGGTGTACTACTCACACTTAAAATGTGAGCTGTTTGTCAGGTTGGGCAGAGTCTGTGGCCATGGCTAGGAGCTGAGACCTCTGTCATTGCCCCTCTGGAGGCTCAGGCAGATGGCCTCACCTGAAGAAGCTTGCAGCCTCTCTGGAGAAGCAGGTGCTGTGTGTAAAAGAGAGAAGGATTTCTGTCTTAGAAATGAAGAACAGTAGTAAAGAGCTATTCCATCCCCACATCTGCTGTATTTTCTTAGTGTTGCCTTCTGTTTTGTTTCAGACACACACAAGTGGTTCACGCCGAAAGTGTCTGGAATGGTCCCAGGAGCAAGAGATGGGCACTCAGCCTGTGTCCTGGCAAAGAGCATGTTTATCTTTGGAGGCTATGAACAGCTGGTGAGTAGTCTCTGTAACTGTTCTTTGGAGATCCCTTGGGAAAGAGGGTGTTCCTACCCAGGACGCTGGTATAGGCAGGATACAGGGTCATATTTGTATCCATAGTTGCTTTCATTTTATAACTCTGCAAAGTTATGGCATTAATTACCCAGGTTATGCTAATTGTTTTGTGGAGAAGATGGTTGGGAAAGTACGCCTAAACAGAAGGTGGATTACTATTTTTTTTCTTTCCCAAAACATATAAATTTGTGGAGGTAAAAGTAGAAATATTTTTATATATACTTTTTTCCTGGCTCATTTCTCTGCCAAATTTAGAGAGATAAATACATAAATTTTTTAATAAATGTATATTGATCTACATTTATTTTCATTTGTCTGAGAAATGAGCCAGAAAAATCGCCTTCCAACATCTGCAGTGTGGCTGTGTGTTTTTTTCATAATCTGATGCATGTTCCCTGTATTCTGTGCCTGCTCTCACATCTTGCTGATCCCCTCCAGTAAATACTTGCTTGCCCTCCTATTAAGAACGTCTTCAGCCAAAGGTCATCCTGCACTAGCTGTCAGTGTGCCTACTGCTCCTTTGAGCAAATCCTTATGCTCTGATCTTAAGAAGTGGGTAAATACCATTTCAGCCAGTCACCAGACTCCAGAAAAACTGTGCAAAGTCACATCTGTTTATTTGGAATGAAGCTAAGGCTCTGTTACGGAAGTCTCTGGTTATTCCCTCTCTTCTGAGGACAAGAGTATGCCAAATCCATGATCGTGATTATGGCTTGTTCAAATGTGGCTTGTTTTTAACTAAGACCAAACAAGCCTGTAGCTGTCTTGCTGCCGTCTCCCCAGCCTGGAGGAGCAGGGATCTGTGCTGTTCCTGTGAACGCAGGCTTTTCCAGGCAGCTAGCTGCAGATGAGTTTTGTGGGATCCTCAGAACCCAGAGTGTATTTGCTGCTGGAAGCTTAGCTTCCTGGAAGTAATTTTAGCTTCTGCCTCTCATCAGGTGGCCTTAGCAAGGACAGTCTGTCTCGTTAGTGCCCCTTTCTTCTGTCACTGCATGGAGTAGAAGCAGGTTTCTGCTGTGAATGTACATACTGTGTGCAGGACAGCCTTGAGGGGAGGAGCTGAGCACCAACCAAATGGGAAAGCTGCAGGCAGAGACAAGACACCTTTGAGGAGAAATGGATTTTGCCTCCCTCTTGTAAAGTGATAAGTGCGCTGCCTACCCTGACGTTTTGGAGCAAGCACCGTGTCTCTTGGGAATTGCTGACTCAAAGGAGAGTAGGTCTGTAGGACAGCGTCCTTTCTGGGGTTGGATGTGACCAGGCTTCTCAGTCCCTTTGTGACCAGACTGCCCTGCTGTCTTCCAGGCTGACTGCTTTTCAAACGATATCCATAAATTGGACACCACAAACATGATGTGGACCTTAATCTCTGCCAAGGTCAGTGTTTGCTTTTCCCTCTGGTTTGTGGAGAAAGTCTTGTATCTGCTATTCTCTGCTGCCTACACTTGTCTCACAGCTCCTGTCTGGTGTGGCTGAGATCTGCAGGAGGGGAAGCTCTCCAGGAGAAAACAGCCACCCCAGCTTCCCCATCAAGATGTGTCGTCTCCCTGGGTAACCTGCATTCTTTCTCCTGTTTGGTTTTACTCTGTCCCTGCAGGGTACACCAGCTCGCTGGAGAGACTTCCACTCCGCTACCATCATTGGAACAAAGATGTACGTATTTGGTGGCAGAGCTGATCGTTTTGGGCCATTTCACTCCAACAATGAGATCTACTGTAACCGCATTAAGGTGTTTGATACAGAAACAAACTCCTGGCTGGACTCCCCTCCAACTCCAGTGCTCCCTGAAGGCCGGCGGAGCCATTCAGCATGTGAGTGTGGGTCTGCTGAGAGAGGAGGACAGTGGAAGGAAAATCCTGGCTGCCTCAGAAGGGGTGTCTGCTCTGCTTGGTGGAGATGTGTGTTAGCAAGGGGTATGCAGAGCCTGGCTTCTGTGGAAAGCCACTGCCCGCTGCAAAGCCTTGCATGTAACCCTGCACATGAAGGTGATATAAGCAAAGGTGGATAACCAGCACAGCTTTGCTTTGTGTTTGATATTGGGACAGGGACCTGGGCTCTGCCTCGGGTGGCACACTGATGTCTATGTTTACTCCCCACAGTCAGCTACAATGGGGAGCTGTATGTATTCGGTGGCTACAACGCACGCCTGAACAGACACTTCCACGACCTCTGGAAATTCAATCCAGGTATTTATGCTTTTAACTTTTTGCAGTGATAGCGCTCAAGGCTCTCAAGTGTGTGAGTGCTCAGGTGAGCATGTTCTCCAAGGGCTAGGAGCCTGCTTGGGGGTAAATGGCTCTTCTGATAGCATTGACAGGAACTTGCTGCTGTGCTTGGGGATCGCTGTTCCTCCTCAGACTGTCTCCAAATCTCAGTTAGAAGGTGGAAAAGCAAGTACTGCTGAAAGACACAGCTAATCAAATGGGCAGTTGGCAAAACTTTGTCTTGTTCTTAAATATGCAAAAGTGTTGGCAGGAAAGAAGATGTGGGAAAGCAACGGGATTAGGGGAGCCAGAGGGTGTAGCTGGGGAAACCACTCAACTTGAGCTGTAGGATCACCATACCACACTCTCTTGGCACCAGATCAAACTGTGCAGCAGAAGAGGTGGTTGTTCAGCAGGTACCCTGAATATCAGTCAACCGTGAGCTGGTTTGGTGTCCTCGGGCACTTTTTGCTGTCCATTAGACTGATTTTTGTTTGCTAATTGCTTTGCATAGTAAAGTTACCTGAGAGCAGCTGACTTGCTGCTCCCCCAGCTGATCTGTGAGCTAGTGTGAGAGGTCCCGAAGCTTTCAGTGCTGTGCATTAGCGATTAATCACCCCCCAGCACCTCAGCCACAGAGAGCAGCAAGGACAAAGGCTGCTGCGGTCTTCTCCACCTGGTTCCATTCCGCGCGCTCCCACAACCAGGCTGTCCCAGCAGTCTCCACTCTGCAAAGGTGCTCTGCATTCACAGTGGCTGCCAGCAGATGGAGGTGGCTCCCAGCTCTCCTTCCACGTCTGGACCGCAGCAGGGTGCTGGGGGGAGGAGGCTGCATGCTGCTGGAGCTCGGCCCTTTGCAGCTCCCTGTCATGTCCAGCTTGCTGCCAGGGCATCCCAAGGTGCTGACGCTCAAGCTTTGCAAGCGAAAGGCCTCGATATGCAACTCCCGTCTCAGCAGGCAGAGCTCCAGGGCTGTGCCTAGTATCTAAGTGACACTTCAGTAACAACCTCATAGAAGGGTCGACAGGGAGGGTGGGTTCTGGCTTTAAATCCATAACCTGCTTATATCTGGGTCTTGTCCAGGCTCCTGTGACAAGCTGGTGCACTCTTTCCCACCCTTTAGTTTCTCTTTCTTGGAGGAAGATTGAGCCCAAGGGGAAAGGCCCATGTCCTCGACGCCGGCAGTGCTGCTGCAGAGTGGGGGACAAAATCATTCTCTTTGGAGGCACCAGGTGAGTTGCGTGGTGTGGCTCTGTGAGAGGGTTTGCCATTCCCTTCAGCACAGCGTCCCTCCACTCTCTGCCCCTTGCTGTAGTCAGATGCACTTCAGAGGTTCATGGCAACTGTCTGCCTACCTTACAAGTGTAAGAAATCATGTGGATCAGGGCTCCTCTAGGAAAAGGCCAAGGGAGGGTTTGAAGATATCATGTAAGCTCATAAAGTGCCTGTTGACAAGCCCTCTTGTGCCAGAGGAGGCAGAAATGTAACAGGAGGGGCTGGGCAGTAGTCGAGCTTTCTGTGAAAGAGGTAGTGGGAAGTGGGGAGGAGATCCTGCCTTCAGAAGGACAAATATCCCAGTCTGCTGTGCTATAGCAGACCTCGGGCTGAGTTATCCTCCCCTACATGCTGCCCCGCTTCTCCCACCGGAGTTTTTCTTTCGTGGGGAAGTGTAGTGTCTGTCAAGCTGCAGTGGGATGTCAGGTCAGCTGGGAACTGTTTGAGGAGCCCATACACACAACAAGGCAATGTTCTCTTCTGTGCCAGTGTTCCTTAGCAAAGTTTCCATTCACAAAAGGGACCTGGTGTTAAGGATTTAGCTGTCAAACACTGGAGGTGATACTGTCAGGGTGTAAGGTGGCTGGATGTGGCCAAGAGCCTTAACAGCTGCTGAAAGAAAGGAAGTGGCCCATCACCAGGGCATGCTCTGTGCCGTCTGGAATGACAAATCGCAGCTCTGGAGCACAGGCCTATTTGCCATCTACCTTGCAGAGACATCTGAAGTACTTTCAGCCCTCCACATGGTTTGGAAAGCTTTGGGGTTTTCTCTGGGACCCTGGGAGTGGCTTTTTGGGAATACTTCTGAAGACAGATTGGGGCAGAGAACAAGGCAGGGCAGGTTCTGCTGATGGACTCACTGTACCAGTGTGTGATGAAATGAAGGGCCTTCAAGCCCCAGGATTGGCGGGGGGGGTGTGTGCTTAGCTGTAGGAGCTTGTGTGAGGGAGTGCTTAGTGCAGGGGAGGTAGGCAGAGGTGCTGAGTTTCTCCAGTCTTCTCAACAGTACTGGCTGCTGTTCTGGATGGTAGAAGACTCTGGAGGGCATGATGGCACTTCCAGATTCTCTCAGATGCTTCGGTGTGGATTTGTGTTACAGTGGCAGCTGAACCCTGATGTTAAACCTAGGTGCTCCTAGGAAATGCCAGCAGACCACAACAAATACTGACACCAGCTTTTTGGAGTTTGATCTTCCTCTGCCGGGCAATGCCTGATCTTCCTCTGCCGGGCAATGCCTGATCTTCTGCACAGAACAACTTCAGTATTCAGCTTGTTCCTTAGTCCAGGCTCAACCCCAATGCAGGCCAGTTCATGGGCACCAGTGTGGGATAGGAAGAGCTGCTGGCAGCCAGGAATGCAGCCTGCTTGGACTGCCAGGAGGGTCTTGCAGGCTGGGGAAGGGGGAGATGGGGGTGAGGACTGGGTTTGCTTCCTGTAACAGTTATCAGGTGTATTCTGGAGCTGCCTGGCGAGATAAGAAATTTTCCAGGAAGTCGTTGTAATGGAGAACTCCCTGTGGTCTGCCTCCTGACCTGTGCTCCCCTGCCCAGGAAGGGGGAGGAGGCGCTCACAAGGCGGGGATCCGGCAGGGCTGCTTGGAGGATGAGCTGGCCGGCTCAGCTTTCCAGGCAGCATCAACTGGGGACAGGCAGGCAAAACTCCTTTGTGTCCTGCCTTCCCTGACAGGATTCATATACATTGTAGACTGTTTACTGCTGCAGGGTGCCTGCTCCTATGGCATCCAAATTCTTATTTTGTAGTCCTGCCCAGAGCCTGGTCTTTTTGCCCCAGCTGTGGTCTCTCACTGTGACCAGGAGCAATCCTGTCACTTGTGTCCCATTTAAGTGACCAGGAAGTCTTGCAGCCCTAAGCTCAGTGTTCCTGTTAGCTGTGTCACAGCTGGGGCCTTGGTCTGGTCTCCCCAGCATGCAGAGACCACCCACAAGGGAGAACGAGGGGGAGAGGGAATGCTATAAAACAGAGTTTAGCTGAACAGATGCTAATACAGGTTTGGCTCGAGGCTGTGTCTTCCCTGACAACACGCAGGAACGCCTGGCTCTGGTGAGGGAGTGGGGCACTCTCTGGGCCCTTGGTGCAGGGCCCAAGGCCCTTTGCCAGTGTGCCCATTTGCTGCGTGGCTGGAACAAGCAGTTTTGCTGGGCTCTCACTGGCAAAGGGGTGCCCTACAGCCCACTGTCTGGGAGCTGCAGCTCTCCTGGTCTTGAACTCCAGGCTTTCCCTAAGTGCTTGCAGTTTGGCGATTAAAACCACAGACGCTGTGCCTGCTGGCTTTCCTTTGAAAGATAAGGGATGGTCTGGGGTTTCCTGTGACATGGATGTAAGATTAGATTGTGGCATGGTAAATGCACAGGGTGGAATTAAAGGGGCTCTTGCCTGTATCCAGGCAGATGGGAACCATCAGCAATAGCATTTCTCTGCCAGCAGTGAGCTGTGCCCTGCGGTTTGTGCTGGGGTTATGGGAACCCGGGGGTGGGGGGCAGGTACTGTCTCATGTTGCGTGAGATGTGAAGCTTAGCGGGTCATAGGTGGGGAAGCAAGTGACACTGGGGTGAGAAGTCACTGCATAAGGTCTCAGCTAAGCAGTGAGGACACGCTAAATTGCCTTGTCACAAACCGAAGTGGGACTTAAAACACCTTTTCTTTCTTTCAAATTCTTCAAATGACCGTTAGCCATGGGAGTGCTTTCCCCCAGTCCAGGCACTAGCATCCCAGCACAGGCTGGTCTGTCTGTGCTGGGGGGGATGCAGTGACCACTCCCTCAGGTGCTTTGCCTGTTCCATCAAGACTGCAGAGGAAGGAAACCATAGGGGAGGCTGCCTGTTCCCTAGACACATCTGAAGTCGTAGCTCTTCACTAGCATTTCAGGACCAACATCAGATGGGAGTATCGGCAAAATGAGATTAGGTTAAAACAGCTGCTGCACTGATCTGTGCCTGACACATGCTCAGTTACAGTCTTCTGAGATGCCATCCCCAGATGGCAACAGAACCTAAAACTAGTCCAGCTTCTGGCCTAGGCAGATGCAAGCTAGTAAAATAGGGTGTTTTCCTGGCTGCATGTTGCTAACCTGTGGGCTTTTGCTGGAAAGATTGTGCTAATGCAGGAGGTACATATGGCTGCTGTGGACAAAGAGGAAAAGAGCTGCCATTAAGCCAGATGAAGACCTCAGCATCTCCTCCAGGTGCTTATTCTCTGCTGCTGCCTTTGCTGCTCTGTATAAAAAGCTGAACTTCTGCAAAGCACTTTCCATATTTCCTCAAAGAAAGCAGCTTGGCTTATCATAGTCTGGTCCACCGCAGTGCTGGGGTGGTGTGATATGGTGCGCGCTGCCTCTGTCCCTGGCATCATCAGTGTTCCAAGAGCTTGCAGACGGAAGTATCTAGCTCACGTGTTTCCATGACATGACTCATGAGTAACATATGGCTTGTGGCAGTCTACAGATATTTCATGCAGCCCTGGGAAGCTAGAGCTGGGGTGGGCAGGGAGAGCGCAGAAGTGTTGCCTGTTAGCATATGGCTTCTTTTGTTGCTTCTCCAGGTTGCAGAAAACTTGGCCACTAGCTACTTGCTGAGTCTGCCACCATCTCTGGAGGTGGGTCATGGTTCCCATGATCTGTGGCCCCGCAGCACAACTAGAAAGCCTTGCAAAAAGTCCTCTTGGGTCTCCAGCTTATCTCCCCTGCCTCACTGGGGACACCAGCACAGCTTTTTGGACTTTGTACTGTGCCATTGTGTGATGTCTGATTCTTCCTAGATCACTTGCCTGTCCCATGTCATGTTCTTCCAAATCCTCTTACTTCCCATTGCGTGCCTCCCCTTGGCCATGAGGTGAAGCTGGCCTGAGGTCTATAAAAAGACATGGTGTGGGCTGTGGCCTGCTGCCCCAGGCGGAGTTTTGGGCCAGGTAGGGATGGGCTGAGCCCTGCCTGCCCAGGCAGTTTGATCTGTGTGTGTTTCCTAACGTGTTACTAGGGCAGCCTTCCATGATGCGGCATTGCTGTGAAGCTGGTTAGTCGCAACAGTGCGGGTTTCTCTGGGTGATGCCAGCCTGTGTGTCCCTGCCTGCTGTGGAGCAGCCCATGGGGCCTGTTGTACACACAAGAGCAGGACAGATGCTTGTGCAAACACACCTGCCTGACTTCAGGAGCTGCTGTAACAGCCCTTCTGCAGCCTGCTCAGTCATCCTCAGCCTTGCCCCGGGGCTCAGCTTTGCCTCTCTGAATGTAGCTCTTTGGAGGGCTGGATCCACTGAAATTGCTGAGCATGCAGAGCCCTGAAGCAAGCCTCAGCTGTGGAGGCAGCTATTTGCCAGCACCATCCTCCTGTCCTGAGGGTGGGTGCCACGGCGCTGGGGGAGGTTGCAGGGTTGCCCAGTTGTTGGAGAGCCATTTGGGAGGTACCTGGGGAGGGAGGAGTATGAAACCAGACAGAGGTTGGTCAATGTACAAGTGGGTAAAAGGGATGTTCCCAGCAGAGTGTACCCTGTGTTTGGCAGTGCAGCAATGTAAGAGAGATAGGTGATGTGGCGGGGAGGCTTGCAGTTGGAGCCACTGTGGTTGGGCATGAGGAGGCAGCAGCCTCCCCCATTCCGTGCCGTGGCTTGTGGAGGAGATGGTGTGTGGTTCTGCCCACTGGCTCTGTGTGGCTCTGCCTGCTCTGCAGGGAGCTGGGACAGTGATGACTTTGGGTTCTGCTGGGGGAAGCAGAGGGATCAGAGGGCCCCGGCATGGGGCAGGCAGGCCAGAAACAATCTTGGACTTGCTCAGCCCTTGGGGAGCCCAAGGGACTGCAACTGGTGCACAGCATTTTGGCACCAACTGACACACTTTGTTGGCTTCTGCAGCCCGTCTCCAGAGGAGGGAATGGGTGATGAATTCGACCTGATGGATCACTCTGATCTCTACATCCTCGACTTCAGTACGTGAGCACTCCCTGCCCAGCTTGTGCCTCTCACCACAAGGTGCCCTGTGAGCAGGCCATGCTGTGAAGCACCATATCATGTCCTGCACGGCTCCAGGTGCCGGCCTCTCAGAGCCTGGCAGCTGCCTCTGACTGGTGTATGTGGCTTAAGGCAGACCAGCCAGACATACAGCTGTGCTTGCAGGCCTGAGCTGGGCTTATGGCTCTTCATGCGCTCCTTCACACGTACTTCTTGTGGGAGCACAGAAAACTGCTCCAGCCTCGTCCCACAGAGGGATGGTCAGGCTGCTCTGCCCTGTTTCCTGTGGCACTGATTGCATGATGCCTGGACCCCCCTCTCAGTGTCCAGATGAGGACTGCTGTGGCTAATTGCCCTCTTTCCACAGGCCCCAGTCTAAAGACACTGTGTAAGCTAGCGGTGATTCAGTACAGCCTGGACCAGTCCTGCCTTCCCCATGACATCAGGTACTGCGTGCCTTGCTGGGAGGTCACCCCATGGGTGCTCCCTGTCCTTGGGGTGCTCCAGCTCTGGCTGAGGGCTACCTGGGGCCCCCCTCAGCCCTGTGTGGCTTTGGGGCAGGCTGGGCTGGAGACCACAGCTGCAGCAGATGCGCGGTGGAGCTGCTGCAGCCCTGGGCACTGTGTGTGTGCTTTCTCTCAGTCTATCCCGTTGGTGTGTTACAGATGGGAGCTCTCGGCCATGACAACAAACAGCACCATCAGCCGCCCCATTGTCTCCTCCCAGGGCTGACACCGGTTCATCCCTCTGCCACCCTGCCCTCACCCCTCCACACACCGACGTCTTGCTCCACTGCCTGCATGAGTTTTTAGCCCTTTCAAGCAAGGAACATGTGAGCTCGGTTTGTCTCGCCCTAGCTAGGCCTCCCTCTGCCCTTGTCACGCTTTGGGCAGCATGAGCGTGCAGGCAGAGCTGGCCACTGGGCAAGAAATCGGCTTGCCCCAGCAGCACAACTGTGAGCCCTGCTCCTTGCTGATGGCTCCAGCATCTCCTGCTTTCCTTCCCCTTGTCTGTGGAGCTGCAGCTGTGCTGGACTAATCCCTGGACTCTCCAAGGGCCTGAATCAACTCCTACCACCAGCCATGGCCCTGGGGTTGGCCTCAGGCTGTGAACTGTTCCCATGTGGCCTCAAGGGAGCAGGGACCTCGCCTGCACCCACCAGCGCTGAGCAGCTTCCTGGCACCGAATGGCAGGTCCCAGCCCCAAGCTGAGCCAGATGTGGGGGCCTGGGCCCAGCTGGACTCTCTGCCCAGCTCCCGTTGTAAACAGCAACTGGGGGGAGTTTTATAAATGGTGAGGCGGATGTGATTTGTGCTGCTCTGTGTGTCCTAGCAGGTGAACTTGGAGGAGAGAAAGGTGGGAGGGGAGAGACTGAACCACAGTGCTCTTCCCCCACAGCAGCAGGCCACCAGTGGCTTGTGGCAGCTGTGGGCTGTGGCTGGTGTGAGCCACAGCCCTGACTGGGGTGGGAGAAGGGGAGCTGGGCCCCTCTGTGCCTTGCTGTGCCTGCCTCCTGCCCAGGGCTGTGCTGCCCTGCGAGAGGCTGGGGGGAAGGTGGTGCATGTGTCCGGGGCTATGCTGCCTTGAGAAGGTGAGTGCCCCACAGCTCCGGGCCCCAGGGAGGGAGGCAGAGGGGATGTCTGGGGCAGCCTTCCCAGGCAGCACAGAGGGCTGTGCCCAAGCCCCTTCCTATGGAGGTGAGGAGTATGATGTGAAGAGGAGCTTTGGTGACAACTGTAGTGGAGCAAACACGGGTGAAGCCAGGGAAGCACTCGGGTTGTTCCCTGGGATGTAAATCACGGCAGCCAAGAGGTAGTGGTGGCTGCCTGCTGGGAACAGGTAGCAGAGGGCCCAGGCCGTGTCTGCTGGCATGTTATGCAGGAGCGTTGATCTGCTCTGCAGAGGGGTCTGGCCAGGCTGGGCTGAGGCCACTGTATGAGGTTCAGCCCAGCTCAGTGCCGGGTCCTGCCCGTGGGGCACACCAGCCCCACACGACACGATGGGCTGGGGGAAGAGCAGCTGGGAAGCTGCCCCACCATGGAAAGGGCCTGGGGGGGGCTGGCTGGGCCAGCTGAGCACGAGCCCCGTGTGCCCAGGTGGCCAAGAAGGCCAACAGCATCCTGGCTTGTGTCACAGCAGGACTGGGGCAGTGACTGTTCCCCTGTGCTGGGCACTGATCCTGGATTCAGCTTTGGGCCCCTCACTGCAAGAGGGACGTGGAGGGGCTGGAGCGTGTCCAGAGACAGGCAGCGGGGCTGGGGAAGGGGCTGGAGCACAAGTCTGATGGGGAGCTGGGGGGGGGGGGGGGGCAGGTTCAGCCTGGAAGAGACTTGAGGGACAAGGTTGTAGCAAGGTGGGGGTTGGTCTCTTTTTCCCAAGTAACAAGCAACAAGACAAGAGGAAATGGCCTCAACTTGTGCCAGGGGAGGTTTAGATTGGGCATTAGGAAAAAATTCTCCACAGAAAGGATGGCCAAGCACTGGAATAAGGTGCCCAGGGAGGTGGTGAAGTCACCATCCCTGGAGGTGTTCAAAAAATGTGTAGATGTGGTGCTTGGGGACATGGTTCAGTGGTGGGCTCGGCAGTGCTGGGTTAATGGTTGGACTTGATGATGTTAAAGGTAGTCTTCAACCTAAATGATTCTGTGTAGCCAGGGTCAAGTGCTGCTGCTTATCAAGTAATACAAGGTTGCAGAGGTGCCTGGGCTCCTCAGCCTGTGGGAGGTGCTCAATGTGGGTGCAACAGAGCAGTGAAAACCCAAGGTAAGACAGCGGAAGGCACCACAACTGTGACAAGAGCTTGTTCTTCATGTACTGGCAGCACGTTGCTGTAGTGGGTGATGAGCATCAATGGCAGGGCTGGGGCCTGACGGGAGCCAGGGTGCACTGACAATGCTTTGGCTCAGGGAGAGCACCCTTGGGCTCCCCTTTTACCTGTGAGGGCTGGGTGGGCATCTCCCATGCCTTGTCCAGCAGCTCCAGCGCCCTGGCTCAACCAGCTGCCTTGGCCACAGGCTCTCTGTCAAGTCATGCCATCAAGTGGTGGTGTTTTTTTACCGCAGCATCTCCTTCCCCAGCACTGAAGCACCAAGCTCATGCTCCTTGTAGGGTGCCAGGTACAAGGGAACACCCGCTGAGCACCCAGGCTCACTGCGCTGGGCAGCATGGCACTGAGTGCAGAGGCTCCCCAAGGTGCTCCAGGCTCTGCCCAGACATGGCCAGCACTGGGGCTTCTCTGGGGAGAATCACAGTCTCTGGAATGTTGAGTGGAGATGACAGGCCCAAGAAAGGCTCAGTGCTCCATGCCAGCTGCCCCTAGGAAAGCAAACCTTTGGTGGGGAGCCAGCTTCTCTAGGAAGAAAAGGGGCTCACCAATGAGAGGGTCACAGGCACCCTCCTCTCCTTCGAGGGTTCCCTCAGGGTCAGGGGCTCTGTGGCCCTGACCTCTCTGCCAGGACCCTGCCACAGAGCTGGGGATAGGACACTGCTCACCATCTTGGTCCAGGTGTCTCCAGTGCATTTTCTTGGCACATCAGCTCCCTTCCCCAGCACCCAGCTTGGTCATCAGTGATGCTAGCAAGCAGCTGCTGGGGGGATGGACTAGCCACAGGCTTTCAGCCCATCGTGGGCCTTCTGCTGGGCTGGCAACGACTGTGGGACAGGAGCTGGGCGGATGTGTGCCCCACAGGGGGATCCCTGCTACCTTAACCATCACCCCCTCCTGAGCAGCCAGGTTTGCTTTAAAGACCCTGGCTTCCTTTTATTGCTTCCCCTCTCGGATTGCAGCCGGCTGCAAGGGCTATTTTTAGCAGCTTGCCTTCTAAAAATAGCCATAAGCTGTTTGGAGTTGCGTCACCAGAGGTAGCTCTCTCCATCAGCGGCTTGGCCCCTGCACCCCAGGAGGGTACAAAAGGAGGCCTGGAGCAGCAGGGTCAGCAGGTTCAGACGCAGCCAGAGGCGAAGAACGAAGCGGTGCACTGCCAGCTTCAGGCATCCCAGTGCTGGCAGCATGACCATCTTCTGCACCCGCTGCCACAGGCCGCTGCAGGCAGAGATGAGCTGCCTGCCCAGGAGGGGCAAGCAGGGGCCCCGTCCCTCGAAGCCTTTCAGGTGAGCTGCCTCCCGCCCTCAGGGCTGTGATGCCCCCCTAGCTGGGGGGAGCCCCAGGCCAGCTTGCCTAGTGCCTGCCAACCCTTGCAACGTGCTGGCACCAGCCTGGGACAGCAGGGCTGCCAGCCGGGGCGTGGGCAGGTGTGGGAGCTTGGAGGGGCAGGGGAGTTTTGGGTGGTTGAAGAGCAAAGGCAGATGCGATGGGCTGGGGCTCACGTTCTGGCGCTGGATGCAGCTTCCATTCTTACGGGGTTTGGTGGGGAGGTTGTGGCCCTTCGGTTTCCCCCAAAGGACAGGTCATCATCCAGCCTGGCCCCCAGCGAGAGGGGCACCAGCCACACCAGCAGCGTGTCCCCCTGGGCAGCTGTGAGCACCTCTGCCCACCCCTGCTGCACCGAAACAGCCTCCAAAGGTTTGCCGTCCTAGAGGCAGCTGGCATGGGCGCCAAGCCTCCTTAGGGGAGCATCTGTGCTCCATGTCACCAAGCTTGGAATTCTCCCCATAGTGGTGGGTGGGGAATACCATCCCTCTCCCTCCCTGGACATGTCTCCCCAGCCACCTGGCTTTGCAGGTCAACCAAGAGTGCCTCCAAGGCTCGCCGAGACCAGATCAATGCGGAGGTGCAGGCGCTGCGCTCCCTGCTGCCCATCTCAGCACAGGAGAAGGAACGACTCTCCTACCTCCACACCATGGCCCTTGTGTGCCTCTGGCTGCGGGGGGCTCAGCTGTTCCCTCCAGGTACCCATGGCACTGCTCTCCCTGTGGGACCAGCCCTCGGTGCGGAGCTGCTCTCACTGCTGCCAGGGTTTCTGCTTGTGCTTTTGGCCAATGGCAAGCTGGCTTACATCTCAGAGAATGTGGATCAGGTCCTGGGCCTCTCTGTGGTAAGGGCTGCCCACTGGGCATCTGCAGTCGCTGTCTCTGTACCTGTCCCAGTGCCTTCCCTGTGTGCACGAGGTGCTGCCTTGGCAGACCTGGCCTGCAGCTCCAGCAGGCTGTGTGCTCGCGGTGCCAGCACACAAATCCCCCGGGCCCACAACAGTAGCCCCCTCTTTATCAGGTGGAGCTGCTTGCCCAGGGGGACATGGTCTTTGACATCCTGGATGGGCGAGTGCACGAGGAGGTGCACAAGAAGCTCCTCCTTGCCCAGGAGGAGCCTGGCAGGGGTAAGTGGAGCCTTGGCTGGCATCTCACCAATGCTGCCACCCTGCTCTGGCCCTTCGTGGCTGCAGTTGGAAAGCCAGGGGAACGAGGGAGCCCCAACCTGCTCCAGCTGGTTTGTTTCCCTGCAGAAGTCACATTTGTCAGCGAGATGCGCACATCCAAGGCCTTCCGGCTACAGCATGGGGGAAATCGGGCTGTAGCAGTGTGTGGGCGCTTCATGGCCCTGCGCTGGCCAGCCTCCCCCTCCAGCACAGCCTTCCTGGCCCTCTGCACGCCAGTCGCACGGTTGCCTGCAGACGGCAATACCAGTTCCCCGGATGACCTATTCCAGAGCACGCACATCCTAGACATGACATTTACCAATGTCACAGAGAGGTGAGGAGTGCCTGTGGGACGCAGGCTGGACAAGAGCAGCGAGACTCTTCAAGACACTTCCCAAGCCTTTTCCCTCCCTCATTCGCAATATCCCTGCTGTTTGGCTCTCTCCTCCATTATGCAACAGCTGTTCCTTGCTGCCAAGGTGCAGACCCTGCAGAGCATTCAGTCCCCCACTCCCTTTGTCTCCCTCAGTGTCACCTACCACCTTGGCTACCACAGGGAGGAACTGATTGGCCAGTCGTGGTACAGCCTCCTGCACCCTGAGGATGCTGACCTCGCAGCTGTCCAGCACAGGGCTGTGGGTGAGTGTCAGGCCTGGGGACACCCTTACATGGTCTGGCTATGCCTGAAACCTGGCTGTCCAGGACAGCAGAAACAGAGTGAATGTAGTACTGCCCGCTGTGGCTCCCCACTCCGACAAGGGCCAAGCAGAGCATTGGGTGTGCACCCCATATACTGTCTGTAAGGTCATGGGGAGCTTCCAAGCCTGGGGATGTGTGCCACAGTGCAGAGGCACGAGCCCACCCGAGCCACAGCTTTTTGAAAGGGCAGGGCTGTCACAGACCTGACTGCGCTACCTGTGGTTTATGTCTGGCTGGGGCCTGAGCTGCAGCTGCCCGAGGCAGGCTGCAGGCTCTGCGGGCAGCAGGCTGCTCTGCCCCGGGGCTGCCGTGCCGTGCCGTAGCCTAACGCAGCCCCTTGCCCGCAGCGCTGGGGGCCGAGCCGGGGCCCGCGGTGCTCCGTGTGCTGCGCGCAGACCGCACCTGGGCCTGGCTGCGGGTGGCGGCCCGGCGGGACGGCGGCGGCCGCTTCATCACCTGCACCAGCCGCTGCCTCAGGTGAGGGCTCGGGGGATGGGGGGAGGGCTCGGGGGAGGGCGGGCGGCGCCGCGGCCCGGGCCCCCTCTCACCGCCACGTCCGCTGCAGGAGGGAGGAGGCGGCCTATCTGCGCGCCCGACACCCGGCCCGCCGCCCCGCGGCGCCCACCGCCCCGCCGGGACGGGAGCTGAGCCTGCTGGCTGCGCAGCTCCGCGCCCTGGCCGACAGCCTCTCGCCGCCCTCCGCCGCGACGGCCCAGGCCTGTGCCTGGCCCGAAACCGCGGCCTTTCCGCCGGCGCCGCTCCCCGCCGGGCCGCCCCAATAAACACTACTTCCGCCCTCGCCCCTGTCTGCGCGTCACTTCCGGTTCCGCGTGCTGCTTCCGTGTCCGGTGGTGGGGCCGCGGCTGGGCCGGAGCAGAGCTGTGGCGGGGCGGGGGGCCGGGAGCGGGGGCCATGCGGCCCCGTGAGGAGGGCGCGGGCAAGCGGCCCCGGTTGCTGGGGAGAAGAGCCGTCGCGGAGGAGGAGGCGGCGGGGGAGAGCTCCAGTGACGGCAGTGATGGCGACGACAGCGGGAGCCCCGCGGGGGCCGAGGGTGCGGAGGAGGCCGCGGGGGCTGGCAGGGGAGGTAAGGGTCGCCCCCTGGGGCCGGGCTGCCCGCCTTCGGTTCCCGGCGTCACCCAGAGCGCGGCGTATCCCCTGGCGTGGCCGGCCGCCCGGGGGGGAGGGCGTCGGCGACCGCCCCGGTCCCTTTCCGCGTCCCAGCTCCTTTGTTCCCCCGCTCGTTCCGCCTACAGGCTCAGCAGCAGGCGCTGTGTGGGCTGCGGGACAGGCCTCGGGAGCCGACGCGGACAGGGGCCTCCACCCCCCTGCGCCTGGAGGGTCCCGACCGGCCTCTCAAGGCCCGTTGTCTGGCTGTTGTAGTTGAATTTGAAATAACTGGAGTCCGAAATAAATTCGCTAAGTATTTGTTAAGGCAGGAAAGCAAAACCAGCGCTGGGCGGCCAGGGAGTCGCAGCTCCATCCAGGCTCGCAAATTCTAAGTAACACAGCCCTTTTATTCTCAACTTCAAGGCCGGTTTAAGCAAACAGTTACGCACTCGGTCCCGTAGCAAGAAGCTGTATATTACAAAACTAACCTATTTTTACACTAAAGCTTAGATGAAGACAAAGGTTGTCATAGTAACATGAGATTATGGTTTAACATTTGCCTTGAGAAAGTACATCTCCAACCTCATGGTTAACAGTTAACTTTTTTGTCACCAGGCAAACCATTCTCAAATCTGTTGCAGCAAGGTCATTCCTTTTGCTAAAAACCCCTTTGATCAGCAAATTACCCTTAGTTACTTATTACATGGCGCTGGTTGAGTCGCGCACTAACCTGGAAGGCCCTGGGCAGGCCGGGCGACTGGTGCAGGGCAGCACACGGCGGTGGGCTTAGGGCTGGTGCCTTGAGGCAGTTGTTCTCGTCTGCAGCAGTATATGCGATGTGGTTTCTTTGCCTTAAAATTATTAAGTTGATAATTAAAACCTTATGAGAGATATGTCAAAGGTCCTTGAAGAGAATTGTGAGGAAACAGACATGATTGTTAAAAACACGTGGCATAGCACGGTGCGTCACAGATGTGGAAAGTTACTGACTGATGGTGAGAGGAGTCTCTGTGCTGTGTCTGCATGGGGCTTTGGGGGTGGGGGGGTCCCATCTCATCTAGAGGTGGGCTTTCAGGAGGGGGATTCCAGCGGTGAGTGGAGTGCCCTCCCATCTGCAGGCATTTTATTTTCCTCTCTTAATGGTGAGCTTCAGCAAGGCGCTGAGGGAAGGCTGCTGACAGTTACCTTTTCCTTCCCACAGCGGGATGTGAAGGGGAGCAGCGATTTTGCTTTTACCTTCTGTCTGGGCCCTCTGTAATCTCATTTCTGGAACAAATACTACATTAAGAGTCCAGCACTAAGTTTGTCTCAGTGGGGGTTGACTGGGTAGATAAAAGCCATTTCTTCAGCCATCTGTTTTTGCATCCCGGACACACTTCGATGTGCTCAGCAGGTTGTATAGTTCTCAACAGGTTCAGCTGAGAAAGGCATAAGGTATCTGTGTCACATGGGTCTGTGGGAGGAGGGGAAACATGGGGAGGCTGTGCTGCTGAGCAGGGAATGCCAGTTATCAACAGGTAACAGTAGCTTAGTAAAGGTGGAAAGAAGAGGAAACAATCCACAAAATAATGGAGGAAGGGATAAAGAGGCAGGAGGGAAGATGAAATGGTCTATAGAGACAGCACAGAAAAGGTAAATTGTATTTTAGAGGTGAAAAAGAATTAAAAAAGCCCTGGGAAAGTGGTATCAAGACAGAATACAAGAAACAAGGAAAGTAAGCTATTCCTGTCTTTTACTTTTTTGTAAAATGGGGGAACCATCAGCACAGATTTGAAGGATCACAAACTCTCTTTGCGCAGGGGCTGTGGACAGGTCCAGCCGCTTTGGAGCAGGAAGCCAGCAACCTTTTCACGCACACAATTCCCAGATCTGCCCAGCAGCGCACGCCTGCTGGAACTATTCACTTCTGCTCCAAAACAGGCTGCTGCTTCAAAATTTTTATTATTACGATGTCAAATGATGTTTTTCTCAATGTGAGTGGCTAATTCAGTCTCCTACAAATAGTAGGATGTATTTCATGGACTGGTATTACTGTGTGGAAAGCACTTTCCACATTACGTTTTGGGTAGTCGAGTCTGGTCTGGTCTCCTGTACAAGTATTGAAATATTCTATCAGTGGAAGCTCTGCATGCCTTCGCTTTGTCTAATTTATACCACATCTCTTCTAATCCTTTTCTAAATGTTGCATCTTTTTATGTGGTGTCTTTATCTCATTTTCATTCACATCTTGTAAGCCTTTGCTATTTTAACAGTATTGTTTTAGAATTGTGGCCAAATGGAGTATCATATGCAAGTGATAGAGTCTTGTCTGTTTGCATGAAATGTTAGAGTAGCTTCCACGTCATTCTTCCTTTCCTTTCATGCTTCCTTTGCCTTTCTGACTTTCCTTGTTCATACTCTTTAGTCTGTCTATCTTGTGGCACTTTGAGTATACAGTGATACTCGGATATTGCCCTATATAGTGATTAATTGCTCTGTACCCTAGTGACTTGTATAATTAGTACAGATTTTTCCTATAGTGCAGCAGTCTAAAACTATCTGTGCTGGATTTGAACAGCATGGTGGCAGATGCTTTTGTCTAAGTCCTAGAATTTATTGGCTTTCTTAAGTCCCTGTGAACCTCATGATTACTTGGCACCCAGCTTTTACCTGAATGTGGGCACAGTTCTTTGGTCTGAAGGCGATTTTACATCCTAGGCAGGCAGGCAATGAGTGATTGTACAAGAGTGAGGTAGGGAAAGATGGAGATCAGAAAGTGTGACAGTGCTGTCCTCTCTCCCTAAGAAGGCAGGGGCGAGGGTGTTTGTGGGAGCCCAAGCAAGAGAAGATATCAAACTGCAGCAAGATAAGGGAAAGGGTGTTTCAGGGAAGCAGTGTAATGAAATAGTGCTGTATTTGCATTTCCTTTGTCCCTTGTGCAGCAAGCTGGATATACAGTGTTCCTTTAACCCTCCTCAGAGGACTAACAAGTGTTGACAGACCAAAGTTCCTGGGTGTTCAGGACAAGCAAAAAGAAAATGTTTCTTGAGGGAGCGCTTGGATATGCTCGTTACTTTTTCTGGATGATGTGAGTAGATTCTGAAGCAGAAAGTCTTGGTTATTGCCAGGATGAGGGGTGATGAATCCGTGTTCTGAGCCAATGTGACTGACATCATGTTGCTTCCTGAATTTGGCAGCAGATTTGGGCAGGGCATGAAGAAACCTTGTGTCATGGGGCAGTGTATTGGGTTTGCATGGCAAGGTTTTGGTAGTCAAGGGGCTACAGGTGTGGCTTCTGTGAGAAGGTGCCGGAAGCTGCCCCCATGTCCCATTAGCTCAGCCTTGGCCAGGGACCACTGTCAGCCATGGTGTTAGCACCTCTGTGATAACGTATTTAAGAAGGGAGGAAAAAAACTGCTGCAGAACAGCAGCTGGAAGAGAGGAGTGAGAATACGTAAGAGAAACAGCCCTGCAGACACCCAGGTCACTAGAGGAGGGGGGGAGGTGCGCCAGGTGCCGGAGCAGAGATTCCCTGGCAGCCCGTGCTTGAAGAGCATGGTGAGAGAGGCTGTGCGCGCAGCCCATGGAGGGCCCCACACTGGAGCAGGTGGATGTGCCCCTATGGAGAGCCTGTGCTGGAGCAGCTCCCGGCAGGACCCGTGGGGAGAGGAGCCCAGGCTGGGGCAGGGTTGCTGGCAGGGCTTGTGACCCTGTGGGGACCCGGGCTGGAGCAGGCACAGCCTGCTGCACCCCGTGGGGGGGACCCACGCTGGAGCCGTTCACGAAGGCCTGCAGCCCGTGGGAAGGACTCATGCTGGAGAAGCTTGTGGAGAACTGTCTCCTGTGAGTGGGACCTTGTGCTGGAGCAGAGGAAGAGAGCGAGCGGCAGAGTCAGTGTGTGATGAACTGACTGCAACCCCAGTTCCCTGTCCCCCTGCACCACTTGGGAGGGGGGAGGAAGTAGAGAAGTCTGGAGTGAAGTTGAGCCTGGGAAGAAGGGAGAGGTGGGGAGAAAGTGTTTTAAGATTTTGGGGTTTTCTCATTACCCTACTCTGATTTGTTCAGTAATAAAATTAATTTTGCTCCAGTCGAGTGTGTTTAGCCTGTGCTGGTAATTAGTGAGTGATCTCTACCTGTCTGTATCTCAGCCTGTGAGCCTTTAATTCTTTTTTCATTTATTTGTTAATACTTTGTCTCCCCTGTCTGGCTGAGGAGGGGAGTGACAGGGCAGCTTGGTGGGCACCTGGCATCCAGCTGAGGCCAACCCACCACAGGCAGGATGCAATCGCTTTTGCTAGGCCACAGTTTGGGTGTTCTGCGTAGAAAGACTGTGTGCCTGTCATTGCTCAGAGGTGTTGAGCAGGTGTTCCCTTTCGGAAGGGAACATGCAAACCTTCCTGTTCCTTCTTGCCCTATCCTCATCCTGAGAACAGAATGAGCGTATCCAAGTGCTGCCCTAAGAATGGTTTCTGGTTGCTAGTCCTCAACACCCAGAGGTGTAAATTGCTGCTAGAAAGAATTGCTGATAATATTTTTACATTGTGGTTATAAGAAGCGTTAAAGATTACTGTCACTGAGTGATAGTGAAGAAACATAGCAACAGAAAATTCCAGAATACCTTGTGTATTCATCAGCACTTTGGGTAGAATTGATTTTGCTGTTTCTTGTGTTGGTTGGTCAGCAGTCAGAGGAGAGAGGGAATATTTTATCAAACACAAGGTGTAAATAACACTCTGGGGAGCTCATGGTAGGGCTAGAATATGAAACTGCTTTTTGGTGTTGTGGGGTTTTGTTCTTCTCCCAGTGAATCAGGCAGTTAGCTATTCCTATTGGCAATGAGGTGGGGAAGGTTGAATGTCTGGATTTCAGTAGTTACAGGTCCCTGGGCTGCTGAGGAGACCCTGCTGTGGGAATGGCTTCACTGCAGGCTCAGCCGAGCTATGGTGGATGTGCAGTGCAGAGAGACTGTCTCTGAGTCTTGACAGACTGACTGAACAGGCCACACGGGCCATGTGTTTTTCCTGGCCAGTCTTGTGGTGTGGGAGATGTGATGATGCCCATTTAAAGGCGATGGGACAGGAGATGTCTGTTAAAGAGTCGGGACTGAGAGGACACCCCTCAGAATTTGCAATGTGGCCAAAATATGACCCAGTGCAGAGCTCATGTGCTGGTAACTGGTACCCTTTGTACCAGGTGAAAACTTTAAACTGGTCTTGTGTGTGCTGCTGAGTGGAGGGAGAAGCAAGAAGCGCTGGGGAGAGAGGGAGAGTGTTCTAGTGCTCAAGGTTGCAGTGATTAATGAGAGAGAAATCAGAGGCTGGGAGATGCAGCAGCTTCTCTCTGCCATGCAGTTGTGTAGGGATGGCACCACTGTGCTTGTGTCGCTCTCTGAGGCATCCCTCTTGGTGGAATGTGGGGGTGGGAAGTGCCTGGAGAAGCTGTTTGGTTCAGAAGTGTCTTGCACTCTCTTCCAGATCAATGTCACATGTCTTTTGAGGAACTACTGCAGATGCAGAGTGACAAGAGAACAAGAGTGTGCAAGCAGGCGACCAGTGAGAAGAAAACTGCAAAAGCTACCAAAGCTATGGTGAAACAGAAACAAGGCAAAAAGGGGTAAAGAAGTTCTTTTGCGATCAGAAAAATGTGCATGTGTGCTCTCTGCACTCCAGAAGCTATGCTGTGGGCTCCTTACAGTGTTGCCATTGCCTTGGAGCTGGTGTAGATCTCCTTTAATGTGCCACACAATAACGCCTTTCACTGTGGCGTTTCATTTGGGAATGATCTGTTGCTGTTTCAGAACTCTTAATGTCCTATCCTCTTCAAATCCCCAGCACCACCTGTTACTCAGCAGTTAAATCGGCACTCAATTCCTTTACACCCTCTGTTTTAAAGCACTTTGAAACCAACAGCGTGGTATACTTTTAAGCTGTATGATAGTGCTTTTCTTGTGACCCCTGGGCCCTGAAATAGTTACGCTGGGGTTTTCTAAACCCCTTCCAGCTTATCAGCATCTTCTCCCTGGCTCCCACTGGCTGGAGTAGCAGTGATGCAATTGTTCTGGAATTTCATTCATCCTTCTGCTCTTGTCTCATCTGTGGCTTGTCTGTGGTGATCTTCCTTTATTCCCCCTCTACATTACTTATTGTCGCAAGCTTTTTCCTGTATTCAACACAACAAAATACTATCAGATCTTTTTACAGTCCTCCACAGGCTCCCCTGGTAACAACTATTATGCCATTGCCCTTTATTTGCAGTAGTTAGCTGGTTTTCAGTCCTCAGAGCCATATTTAAGTGATTTACAGGTTCCTTTGTTACACTGGTGTTCCTTAACCTATTTCTGAATCTCTGCTGAATACGTGCTGCTTCTGCTGTAAGTGGCTGATTAGAATAATGTTTCTGCTTTACCTTCTACCCAAGGGTCTGGGGCATTTTGTGAAGCACAACATCTTCACACAGCGTCTCTATTTCTGCCACACAGTTTGCATAATTCTGTTTTTATTTAATTCCCTTAATTCTTTAAGCGATGCATCACTATAAATCCCACATGCTGTTTCTCTTATAGTTTTGTTATGGAAGTGAGCTGCTTAAAAAAAATAAATTTAAAAAAGACTTCAGGGAAATCCCATGGAACTGAGCTGGCTTCAGCGACGCTGTATAAAGCTGACTTGAGAACATCGTAGTGTAGCTGTATCAGCAGACGTGAGAATACACTGAACACTGCCTGAAGTGGGACTTGGAAAACTCATTTATGCCTGTGGGGTTGTTAATGTTCCTGGGTGGCTGTTACCATGTTGCTGAACATGGGTATAATGCCCACAGCGTGGGTCCTCACAGCGGGTAGTTCACAGGTCTTTTCATGTTTCTAATAACTCAGTCAATGTACTGACAAATCGCAGGTCACAGCATACAAGTAACGCCCCGTTCTCCCACCTCCTGCTGTCCCCATTGTGCACCTGAGGCATCAAGCCCTAAAGACCTGTGTTGGAAGGAGAACTTGTTTGCTTAATTGGTTGTCACTGTGGTCCTGATCCACTGTGAAGTCTCTTTTGGAATAGGTACCATAAGCTGTATGGCCCTTATTCCTGGGCTGACCTTTTCCGTACGTGTGTCACGGTGTGCTTTCTCACTGAGCCTGGCTACAGTAGAATTGGCCTGTCTCTGTAACTACCAGGTCAGTGCAGAAATGCCAACTTAGGTCTCACCTTTCAGTGTAAGTATTAGGCAAGAGTGGATGAATCGATGGGCCAGGAATAGAAGAGGGTTGTTGCGTGATGAATGAAATGGAGAGGGACCGTAACTGAGTATGGAGCATTTACTGATGCAGGTGGTGGGTTTTCGCTTGATACAGAGTGGCTGTATCAAGTGTAGGATTGTTTTAACCACACATTTATAGATCATTTGGTTGTAGCAGCCTCGTCTGGCTCCTGACCAAGTCACCTCTTTGCTCTATGTAGGTAACGTGGTGAGGACTGAGTGGGAGAGTCTGCTGTTTTGGCACTATGCAGTAATGTTCTTCTGAGGGTCTAGCTAACCTCCTGACATGTTAGTCTGGGACTCTTTCTGTCCTTTGCTCCTCTTCAGTACATTTTGCTCTTTTTCAGGCCAGTGGAGATGTCTGCCAAGAAGCCTGTACCTTTTCTGCGACAAGTCATCTCTGTTACGAAGAAGGTGGGTGCTCCCCCTCCCCAGTTCAGGAGCTGACTACCCTTAGCAATGCTAATAGGGCACAGACATGGTAATAGGGCCTGGGAGTTGCAGGTGTTTGGAGGCAGCACTCATGCTGCTGTTCTTGGAACTGGCTGGTCCTGGGTGGTGGGCTTGCATATGGAAATGCCTGTGGCTTGGTGGACTGCATGCAGGCATGATGACTTTGTGAGGGGCTGCCATCTTGATTATTGGACTCACTTTGCCAGCTGCAGATGTTTTCAGTGGTGGGTACATAATACTGGGGGGGGGAAAAAAAAAAAAAAAAAAAGCAAGGTCTGATCCATGGAAGGAAGATAATCAGGTTTTTAACAGAGTAGTCCTGGCCACAGCCCTTACTTTGCCTTCCCTGTTTTCAGGTCCACAGAGACCCTCGATTTGATGACCTGTCTGGAGAGTATAAGCCTGAGATATTTATGAAGACTTATAGCTTCCTGGACAGCATCAAGAAGCAGGAGAAGGAGGTGATGCTGTGTGCCTGTCCTTGGCCAGAAGAACCTGGCTTGGCAGGGGCAGCTTCTGCAAAGGCCTTTCACAGTGGAGGTGGCAGTCATGCAGCTTTCTGCTCTCTTCTTCAGATGGTTCAGAAGGAGCTGAAAAAATGCCGGGACATGGAGCAGAAGGAGAAACTCCAGCAGCTCCTGAACCGCATGGTGAGTTCAATGCAGCATCTCCTTTCCTGTGAGGCAATGCACTAGAAGAGAGGATATGTGACCTGACGTCTGCCTAGACACTTGCTGACAGAGGCCATCCTTTCTGTACAGACACAACAAGAACAGGCACAGAAAAAACAGCAGAAATTGAGGGAGAGGGAGCTGTCTTTGAAGAGACAACAGAGGGAATTGGCCAAGCAGGGAAAGAAACCCTTCTTCCTAAAGAAATGTAAGTACTCAGTGTGGCCATGCAGCATGAAGACCTAGAGGGAGTACTGCTGACAGGGCTCCCAGCACTGGAATTGACTTGTCTGTAATATTCCATGGAGCTGTAGAGGGGTTGTTCTAGTGCCGGTACTCAAGAGACAAGGCAGGCCTGGAGCCAGGGAGGGAGGGGAGAGCTGAGGGAGGGGCTGATCTGTAGAAATTATTTGGGCTTCAGTTTAAAATCCTTGCTCCCCGTCCTCTGCAGCTGAGAAGCGGAAAATGGAGCTAGCAGAGAAGTATGCAGAGCTGAAGAGGAGTGGGAAGCTGGAGAGCTTCCTGAACAAGAAGAGGAAGAGGAATGCCATCAAAGACAAGCACCGTCTGCCCTTGCAGAAGAACCTGTGACTGCAGGACAGACATGCTGTTGTCTGGTACTGGGACTCACTCTGCCCTGGCCAGGCCTGGCAGACGGCCACCCCTCTTCCCAATATCTGCCGTTCACTGTACACTGGTGCTGTAAGGCAGCGGAGTGGAGCCTGAACTGAGGGAAATGGCGCTT
Source organism: Falco punctatus (assembly GCF_963210335.1). Taxonomy (NCBI): domain Eukaryota; kingdom Metazoa; phylum Chordata; class Aves; order Falconiformes; family Falconidae; genus Falco; species Falco punctatus. The sequence goes on from NC_137592.1 coordinate 34,357,094, forward strand.
TCTGTAGCTGAAATGTCCTCTTCACATGTGGTTTACACTTTGCCTGGGCAGTGACAAGTCTTACCATGCAGATGTACATGGTGTTGACAGCTGTCTCTGTCCTTGCACCTGCTCTTCCTCTAGCTAGGAGAGCACAAGCCCTACCCTGCATTGCTGGCTCTACTCCAGGTCTTACCAGACACCAGCTGAGGTGGGAAAGGACCCACAGTGCCTGCTCAGAGCAGGGCTAGCACTGACTTCAGACTAGGTTGCCCAGGGTCTCTTCAGTTCAGTGTGGGAATGTCCAAGGACAGATGTCATCACCTCTCTTGGCCTCTGCTCCACTGCTTCAAGTTCTTAAGGTGAAACTTTTTCCCCCCTTGCCTCCTCCAGGAAAGCTGCCTGGTTTTAGTCTGTAGTCATTGTCCTGTTCTCGGTGAAGTGCCTGGCTCCATCTCCTCAGTAGCCTTCTCATAGATCTCTGGGGTGGGTGGCAAAGGGGTGCTATTAGGTCTCCCCAAAGCCTTCTCTTCCTGAGTGAACAAACATGGTCAGTTCCCTCAGCCTTTCCTTGCAGTGCTCCAGCCTCTGACAGCTTTCACCTCCTCGGCTGGAGTCAGCCCAGAGGACCAACATCTGCCTTCTGGGGGCAGTACCTGGCTGTAGTCTCACAGATGCCGGGTAGAGGAGAGAGGGTCCCACCGCTCTGCCGGGTGGGGTCCCCCGGTGTGGCTGGCCTTCCTTGCGGCCAGGGCATGCTGCTGACCGCTGCTGACAGTGCTCAGGTGCTGCTGCCTGGGGTCTCCAGCAGGGCTGCCTCTCTCGGCTTCTCAAGATGGTCTCTGCAGGGCATTAGTGCTTCTAGGAAACTGATTCTATATGAAATAAAATACCTCAGCTTTCCTTTATTCCCAGCATCGGTGCTGTTAAAGTCAGAAGTGTTTGAACTTACAGGAGTTAATGCCAGCGTCTCTCTGGTGTTACGTTTGGCCACCAGCTCTTGTATGCCCTCACTGCTGATTGCCCCTGTCTCCTGTGGCTGTGCTAACAAGGTGATGCGGATGTGACCCAGATAGTCCCTGATGGGTCAGAGCATGTGCTGGGGGGTGCTCAGCTCTGCAGGGCAGAGTGCTCCCTGGGCACAGCCGGGCTGTGTGCGGGTGGGCAGCTGGTGTGTGAGGCCTGGGGAAAGGCTGTGCAATGAGACAGAAATGGAATGATGAGCAACTCCATCACACCTGGCTGGGGGTGTTGCTGAAGAACCTGCCTCCCCTGCAGTTCCTGTGAGTGACGTGAGTTCTGCTCTGGTGACAGGTTTTAGTGTAACTGGGGGAAGGCATTAGAAATGGGATGTGCCAGCTTGGCTGGTGACCACATGGAAGATCCTCAGCTGCCTTTAACGCGCCTGCATCTTACTGCTTTGCACTGTGCCTGGCTGCTGGTGCTGCCGCTTCCTCCTCTTGCCTTGTGATGCAGAGCCTGCTGCATCCTTGTGCCTTCAGAGGAGAGCTGCTGTGGGAGCGGTGTGGCAGCAGAGAAGCCCAAGGCTGTCCTCGCTTCTCTGTCCCATTGTCTTGTTGCTTTGTACTCTGTTTTTAATTCAAAGCTGAACAAACCTCCACCTGTACTTTAACACAAGGGAAGAAGGCTGGGGCCTGGGCAGGCTGGGGGTAGCTCACCCCTGTGTCACCGCTGCCAGGACCTTCCTGAGGGGCCATGTGGGAGCAGCACTCCTGAGCCATGTCCCCCTCCCCAGCTGCTTCTGGGTCCTGCCCAGCAGGGAGCAAGCCCACCGTACCCGCAGGGCGGTCCTGCTTTTCCCTCCTGCCCTGCTGGAGCCCGGTGGCTCCTTCCCGCAGAGGCCTGTGTGCCAGGCTGCACGGAGGGTGTCCTTGCTAGGATGTCACCTGCTGCCTATCGGCAGCGCGGAGCAAGCCTGCCTGCCTGCCTGCTCCCGGGCCCAGTAACCCCGTGGCAGGGGAAGCCCTGGGGCACTGCCCAGCTTAGCCGGTGCTGTGGTGGCACTGGGTTACAGGGCAGGCTGCAGCGTGGCAGCACTGGCTCCAACAGGAGGGGATGCTTCCAACATCTCAGTGAGCTTCCTTCTGCTGGGGAGCTGCTCTTCCCGTTCAGCCTCCCAGTCTCAAGGGGTCGGTTGGGTTATTTTCCTTCTCTTCCTAGTGCTGTTCCGGCAGTGTGTCTCTGCCAGACCTGCCCTGGTGGCCTTCCAGGTGCAGTGTGAGGACTTGCTATGGGTGTCCCTGGGGGATAAGCCACCAGGCACGGCCAGCACTAGTTGATGTAACCGCAGCGGGCTGCACATGCAGTGGTGACTGACAAAGGTTTCACGCATACCCCCCTGTCTGACACCCTCAGAGCCCACCAGGCTCTTGTAAGGACCTGCCTCCTCCCAGACTGCTGGCCAGGAGGAACAGCATCAGAGCCGGGTGCCTGGGATGTTCTCCCCAGGCCTGGGTGGCCACTGAGTGAGCCCCCCCAAGATGTGCTCTGCAGCTGGACAGCCAGGCACACGAGGAACAGGCACCCACAGGAGCCAGGGGACCTGCCTGCCAGCAGGAACACAGACATGAGGAAGCTGCAGGGCTCAGGTCTTTTATTGCAAAGAGGGAGATACGAAAAAGGACAGTCACCCCTCGGGTGCCCCCCCCCCGGGCCTGCAGCTGGCTGAGGGGGGTGGTAGGCAGGGGAATGGAGGCCTCGCTCCCCAAGCGCAAGGACCCTGGCTCAGGCGGCAGGGAGCTGTCGAGCCCCGAGCCGGAGTGACCACGACAGCAGCGCAGGTGACCCACGGTGTCCCTGTGCAGCGCCCCGGCCCAAGGCCTGGCTGGCCAGCGGGCAGTCCCAGCAGGCAGCACTGCCGAGGGGGGAGCCTGGCATGGGCAGGGCTGCCTGGCTGCAGCCCGGCACAGCGGGCAAACCCAGCCACCACCTCCGCTCCACCGCCTGTCCTGCTTGGTGGGGTGCTGAGGGCCCGAGCAGCCCTGCAGGGGCTGCTGCAGGGGCCCTCCCATGCGACCCTCGGGGGCCGGGGCAGCATCGCCCAGGGAGGAGGGGGCAGGGTCATCGCCCTCTGTCCAGGCAGGGAGCTCAGCAGCCTGCCTCGCGTCTGCGGGTACAGCCAGCCAGGCGGGGCAGTGCCCGGGCTGTGGCTCTTGCTGGCTTGTCACCTGTTGTCCTGGGCCAGCTCCTCAGGGCAGGCAGGCTGGTCCTGGGACTTGTGCACCCCTGGTGAGGGCTGGGCCTGGGTGCCATGCGGCAAGGCCAGGTCTGGCCCTGGGGGCGTGTGGTGCCGGTGCCGCTGGTACTGCACAAATGTACAGACCTTCAGCCCGATGGCCAGCATGTTCTTGCCCATGAAGATGCTGGAGACCCGGGCATCCCTGAAGAAGACCATGTTGCTGCCTCGTATGAAGATGGTGGTGATGTTGACAGTGAGCATGCTCAGCATGGGGTACAGCATCATCCTGTGCGGCATGATGCCGATCCCTTGCATGCTGATCTCGCAGAGGGACACACAAGGGAGGACCAGGAGCAAGATGTAGCAGTAGAAGAACATGATGCCCTCAGCCCAGAGCGGCAGCCCCTTCTTCTGGGGCTCCCATAGGTTGGCCTGGATGTCCAGCACATCCAGCATGTCCACAATGACCCAGAAGAGACGGTTGCGGAGATCTTCTTTCTTCTTGAATGTCCTGACGTACTCCATGTGCTCTGTGGCCACCAACAACACGTAGAGGGCTGGGATGCAGATGGAGAGCAGCAAGGTCAGCGCTTTGCGAGCTATGAGATCCAGGCTTTTCCGGTCAGCTTTATAGTTCTGGTACACAAAGTAGACTTTGATCTCCAGAACGAAGACATACAGGAACCAGAGGATCATGGCATAGCCCCGCTTAGCTGTCTTTACCTCCGCCCCGACCCAGATAGCCACATAGCGGAGCACCAGCAGGAAGCACACGTCACCCACTGCCACCATGACACAGATGCCCAGCTTCCTGGAGCCCTGGCTCTGCTCCACCAGGTAGGCATCCATGAGGACAAGGCTGGTCATGATGAGCACAGTGAAGAGGCACACGTGAGGCTTGCTGACAGGTGGTGGGGGAACCATCCTGCACGGAGGAACAGGCAGGGCTGTCAGGGAGTTGCTGGAATTCCCCATCCCGACCCTTGGGCTCCTTTCTGCCCCCCCCCCCTCTCCCCAACAACTGTGGATGGCTGAAAGTGTGGGGTTCACAGACTCCTCTCCCACCCTACGTGCCTGGTTTGTTCCAAACCTGCAGACTCCTGGCCGAAGTGCTCCCTCCAGAGACCCCTGACCAGGCCATCCTGGAGGCACTGGTTGGCTCAAACCCAGCCCCTAGGCTGCAACTGGGGACGTATGGTGAGGCAGGCAGCCAGCCCTCCGGCACTGGGATGCTACTGCCTCTTCTGGTAGATCACCACGCCGGTTAGTCTCTGACGCTCTGAAGGGCACATGCCTTATTTTCCATGGGATTTCCTAGCCGGTGGCACAGGTTATACTCCCCCCGCCCCAGCTGCAGCACACAAGACCATATCTATGCTTTTAACCCCAGCAGGTCCTTAGCTGCTATGATGCATGACTCTCCCTTCTCAGTCTCCTTTATTTTCATGCACAGCATGAGGCAAAGGATTATTTTTAGCCTGGCTGTCCTGTGGGGTAGGAGGGAAGAAATCGGTCCAACACCTCCAGTTTCCTCGAGCCTCACGCTCCCTGAGCACTCTGCTTACAGCCATTTGCCTGTGCCCACCATGCCCCAGCACGATAAACTGAAAGCAAAGCGAGGCAAAGCAGCACCAGCCCACAGCTCCAGGGCACAACAAGCTCTGCAACAGGCCCTCAATTTCAGTTGGACGCTCAGCCTTCCCGGGCTGGGGCAGAGCAAAGCACAGTCCCCAAAAGCACCCTGCCTGCCTTGGACAGCACTGGGACCATCACGCTCCCTGCTCCCCCTCCCCTGGCCAAGCACAGCTGCGGCTGCCAGAGATGGAGGAAGGATGGAGCCGGGGCCTCACCGGGCAGGGCTTGGCAGCTGCTCTGGAGGGGAGCCAGCCCCCCGACTGAAATGGAGGATGAAGCTGGCCTGCTGACTGCGCGGCACGGCGCTGCACGATGGCTGCATGCACAGAGCCCGCTCAGCCACCCCTGGGCCTCACAGGGGCCTTGGGACAGTGTCCCGCTCGCCTGGCAGGCAGCATGCAGGTGGCACTGGACCACGGGGCAAGTGCTGGGGAGCAGGATGGAGGCCAGGCCGCTAATAGTCACCGCTGCACAGCTACGCTCCTGCTGCGGGCACTGCCGGCACAGGGCCCTGGGCACAAGCCACCTGCACTCCTGCTTCTCAGCCGAGGGTGCAGGGGTCCTGTGCAGCCATGCACCCCCAGGCCCAGAAGCATCCCGGCAAGCTGAGAGAGGCAGCGCTGGGCACAGGTGCCTCTAAGGGGCAGCGAGTAGAGGCTGGCAGGCACAGGGGCGCTGGTGGCACTGGTGGACATGGCACATCTGGAGTGTGCTACACTGCTGGGGTCTCCCTCGCCTTTTGCCCCACTGCCTCGGAAAGCCTTTGGAGAAGCTGGAGACAGCCCAGGCCCTCACTCAGCTGGTTGCCCCACCTGAGGAGCAGGGCCTGGGGGTCCCCACGCACACCCGCAGGCCAGACCCCCACCCGCCCCTCGGGGTGCCTGGGCACAGGGACACCCCCGGCCCGCCGAGGCCCCGCAGCCGCGCCGGCTCTGCCCGGGGCAGCGGGAGGGGGCCGGGGGGGGGCACGGCCCGACCCGCGCCGCCGGCCCGGCACAGCCCACCGCCCCTCGCCCGGGCCGCGCTTACCTCGGGTGGCTCCCCGGGGCGCCGGGGCTGGGGGGCGGCGGCGGCGGGGGGGCCCCGGCGGCGGCCCCGGGCCCGGCGCGGCATCGCCCGGCTCGCCCCGGCGGCGGCTCTGCGGCGGTAGCGCTCGGCCCCTCCCGGCGGGCGGCGGGCGGGGACTGCGGCGGCCCCCGCCTAACCGGAGCGCCCGGCACCGCCCGCCGCCCCCGCCTGCCCCGGTCCCAGCCGGCCGCCGCCCCGCCGGCAGCTCCGCGGCCGCCGCCCCTCGGGCCCCCGCCCGAGCATCCTCCTGCCCCTACCAGCGGCCGCCCTGGGGCCACATCCTGCACCGCCCCGCACCCCACCCGACCTGCCCCGCGGGCTCCTCCTGCCGCGGCCCCCCGGCCCCCGCACGGGCCGTGGGTGGTCCCTGCCGCAGCCCGCGGGAAGTCCTAGGAGAACCGGGGAAGCCTGGGCTGGCAAGGGTCCGTCCCGCTGGCCGCCCACCTGGAGGGACCAAGACCCTTCCTCACTGGGGGAGCGGCAGGGGAGGCCCCTGCCATGCCAGTACAGTAGGGGACTTACTGCCACCCTGCCAGCAGCTGCCTATAGCGCTGGGCTTGTTCCCAACTGATTTAGGTCTTAGCTACACAGGGAAGGTTTTCCAGTACATTTCCACTCTGCTTTGAAGAGGCCATTGTAAATATACGTCTTTGGGAAGATGGGGAGGCACTCGGATCTCTGGAGGTGGGCTAAGAGCAAAAGCAGGTGTAGACCCCCACTGACAGACAAGTGCCAGTGGCTGAGTGCCAGGAATGCAGCCCACATCAACCTCCAGCTGCTGGCAGGGCGACTCTCCCATTGTACAAGTCTCCCATTGTACCTGATGCCCTGGGACACCTTGGGTGGCAGCAAGAGCATGTGAATCCCCTCTGTAGTGCCCGCAGCATGTGGAGATGCTGAACCAGCATCTAGGTGTCCACGCTCAGGTGTTCTGCAGCAAGCGTGGGCTGGTTTAGGCGGGCAGGGGGAGGACCCTTGTGAAGGATGCAGAGCTCTGGGTTAGAGGGATGCAACAAGGTAAAGAGTTTGGCTGTGGGATCGTTCTCCTAGCACAGGAGAAAACAGCAGCCTCCAGGAGGACTGAGAGTGGGGGAACAAAGCAGCCAAAAGCAACCTGCCTCTAAAAGGAAAGGAGACCTTGCAACTCGGGTGCCATGAGGCATGAGAGGCAAAGCTGGCACAGAAGCAAACACTGGATCTTTCCTGCTGGACAGAGAAGTGCCAGCTGTCACTCAGTGTCAGGGCAGTCTCGTACAGGCTGTATGGAGGAGGGAGGGGTCCCTGTCCGTGGAGGCACCCGGGGGTGTGACCGTAGAGGCACCCACGTGACGGAGGTAGGAGAGAGGTGCTGGAGGCAGCTACCAGGCAGTGGGGCTAAAGCCGAGATGATTCATCCCTGTGCCGGAATCATAAAACCCCTAGAGGCTGGGACAGGAGGCGACAACAGTTGAGTGGGAAGCAGTAAAGAGCTGCTTTAATGAGGCACATAAAAATAAGCGACCAAAGCAACAGAAGATACTTAATGTGCTTCTCTAAAATACAATGCTGGAAATAGGGCACCGGAGTTTGCATGTGGATGCAGCTGTGATCAGAGGAAAAATGGGAGGACACCGAAGAGGGGTACACCAGGGTTCCCAGGCAGATGGCTGCTCCCTGGCTGCTTGCTGGCTGCAGACCTGGGAGAAAGAAACATCTTCAGCTTAGCCCCTTTGCTGCCAAGGACACCTGCACCCCATTATTACCACTGAAGAGTCCTTCTAGGGCAGTGACCACAACGCACCAAAAGGCTGTTGGGACAGAGCCAGAGAAATCCATCAGTCGTGCTGAACATCCTCGAAAGGGACCTGTAGGAAGCAGGGGAAGTTTGCCAGCAAGGGATGGCAAGCAGTGGCTGCGATGGGGAGAGGCTGGCAGCAGCCTGCAGCCCATGCTGAGAGCTTCAATGGCTCCGACAGCCTCACAGCGCCCAAAGCCTGGCCGCAAAGCAAGCGGGAGGTGGCTGGACCTGGTGCACATCCTTCAGGAAGGCAATTTAAAAAAAACAAATGGAGACCAGCACATGAGTGAAGAACCACAGGGCGCCGAAGGGTACTTTAGCATGACAACAAGGCCCAACGTGAGCAAGGTGCTGGAGGGTGACATCAGGGTGGAGCAGGAAGAAATTGGGTCTGCCAAGTAGGAAAAGAAAGGAACAGAGTCAATCCAGGCAGCCATTTGTTGAAATACAGAACAGAGGAAATGGAGCGAAGCAGTGGTGACAATGGCCTTTGGGGTGCAGTCTGGGCCTCTGAGAAGATGGCGTCTATTGAAAACCTTTAATTTCAAAGCAAGCCACGTGCAGGGTCATGTACCTGACGAAACAGAGAGCAGGTGCTGCTACTTCTGCTGGCAGCAGCTCGGGGAAGGAGTAAAAGGACCATCATGGAAAGGAGCGTGATGAGGGACAGCTGGCGCAGAGCTGCCCGCGCTGGGCCACCTGGCCGTCCCCCGAGGCAGGGCAGTGGCAGCGGCAGCAACGCCTGCCCTCCCCGAGGCCTGGGCTCAAACCTTTGAAAAAAATTGAGGCTTGTGGCGTTGAGTCTGGAGCACAGAAAGCCTGGCAGTGCTTCAGGGCAGGGAGCCACGCCAGCCCCTCGGGAGGTCGGGTCCCCGGGTGGCGGCCAGGGGCCAGCAGCCCAGGCACCGGCCGTGTGGCGCTGTCCCCGGGGCCGGGGTGCGGGGACAGCTCGCGGAGCTGCTGTTCGTATCACAGCCACTGGGGGGCAGTGCAGACCTACGCAGCCTGCTCAGGACAAAGCCACCCCGGCTTCTTGTCGCTGAGGGTGGGAAGGGGGTGACCGGCAGTAGCTGCCCGACCCACCCAGGCCCGAGGGCCAGAGTACCCCCCCGAACACCCCCCACATACCCTCCAGCCATAGCCAGGGCTCCCCAGCACCACGGCGTGGGCTCCCTCTGCCCCGCATTGCCCGGGGGCACAGCCAGATGTCCCTGTGCTGGACCTGGGGCCAGCGCACCTTTCCCACTGCTCCAGGCTGGGGCTGCTGGGGGCTGCAGGGCACAAGGGAGAAAACACGCCTTTGCACCGCCAAAGGTGCTCTCACCGCTAAAGCCAGGGCCGCTGGAGAGGGACGACTGTGCTGGAAGAGATGCTTTCGAGCAGCTGCTGTGCCTTGCTGCGCCTCAGCCTCGTCCGGCTGCACTCAGGTGATGCATGGCTCTTCCAGGAGCCACCTGGTTGGGCAAAGTGCTGCCCCAAAGGGATCGTGTGCCCTGCATGGGCTTGACCAACACACGGGGGCACACTGTGGTGCCTTGTCTGCCAGGGACAAAGGTGCTGGCTGCTACAAGGTCTCTGCACAGGTCGGAGCGCTGGGGGTCCATTTGGATAGCAGTGACACCTAGGGAAAAAAAAGGGATTTTCTGGAGGCACATTTAAGCTGGTTGCCTGGATGCTAAAGAGCAAGGGTTCCTTGGGTGCTTTCCCTGATGTGCTTGAAGATTGTATCCACGATGAAGCAAATCCCAACTGGTGGCTGGCACACAGAAAGGTCTCAGCAAAAGAGGAGGTGGGGAGGCATCTGGATAGATGACAACTCTACCAGATTCTGTTTAAGCTGAAAGATAACCAGGCTTTGGGACTTACAATTTAAAACACAGGAAAAATTCACCCCCAAAGACAGGGAAAAGCCACTGTGTGTGGCAAAGTGCAGTTCTGGGTAGCTCATGAGGTAGGCACAAAGCCAACATAATGTGAAGGTAGGAACAAAATGAAGAGCAGGCCGTGTAGCCAAGCCGCCTAATAAACGAGGCACATTGAGGCAGCCTGAGAACAAATGCATAAATTAATCTGTAGAAGAGCCAGAAGGCCAAAACAAACAAAGAAGCTGCACTCAGGACAGAGGCATTCAAAGGGAACAGGCTGCAGGGAGAGAGCCAGAGAAATCCACCTCAGTCACATTGGACATCCCTCCAGGAAAAACGTAGGAAAAGGAGGAAACTTGTCAGCAAAAAACTGCAAGTGGTGGCTGCAACGGAGAAAGGCCATTTATGACCTGGGGACCATGCCAAGAGCCTCAGCAGCTCGGAAAAAAGCCTCACAAATCACAGAATGTGGCACAGCCACAGGAGGGAGTTAGAAGTGGCTGGAAGTTTGGGGCTTCCCTCAGGAAGGCAGGGGAGCAGCAGCCCTCCCAGGAGGCTGCAGGATTGCCAGCCCTCAGGGGCTGTCTGAGGCTCTGCACGGGGGCTATCATGTCACCAGGCTGCCTCGGGCTGAACAGCGGTGGCCCTGGCCCCCGGGAAGCAAGAGGGCATCCCTGAGAGCTTGGAGCACTCAGCACTGCTAAAGTACCGCACAAACAGTTGGGAATGTGACCAAGACTGGAAGGCAAATGGATGAAAGTAAACTGCTGGGGAGGCACTGCAAACAGATCTTCTAGGGATAAATCAAGCCCCCGGATCTAGCAGGATCCTCCGGAGCAGTGAGCTGCTTTTGGAGGAAGGCGATAATGATACCCAGCCAAGATGAAACCATGATGGGTGGGTGGAAATGAAGATAAGGCCAGGCCAGCATGACCATCACATGACTCTCTTGCTGCAAAACAAGGTTTTCACACTCGCCTGCAGAAGGCTGTGAAAACGCAGCTCATCCTTAATCCAGCTGAACTTCCACAAAAGCCTTTACTAAGATCCTTTGGCAAATGCTCTTAGAGAACCAAGGCTGCCAAGGATGAAAGGAAAGGTCCTCTCATGCATTAATGACTTGCTTAATGGAGGGAAAACACACATCAAAGCAGCAAACAAGCTGGTTTGGGAGCAAGACACCTGCCCAGTAGGTCTGTGCTGACACCACCCAGTGCATCCGTTGCAGAGATGGGCTGGGAAGAGGGTGGGGTTAGAGGGCAAGGTGGGGAAGTCTGATGATGGTTCAGGTTATTTCATCTAGCCAGACTGAAAGCTGATGTGCACAGCTGCATGTTGCTGACAGACCTGAAGCTCAACAGCAGATGAAACTTAGAACTGGCAAATGCAAGTAAAAAGGAGAGGTCCAAGAGACAGGCTATAAATTAGACATCAACATTCAGGAAAGTGACCCTGAAGTGCTTAGTGATAACATTCTGAAAACACCAGTGCTGTGCTTGAGAGCCACAGTGGAAACTAGGGGTGGTTTATACTACTTTGCAAATCTGTGCTGCTCCTGCTTCTCAGATCCTAACCACTCTGCTGGCACAAGCTGCCCTTTACAGCCTGCCTGGAATAGCACTGCTTCCATGGAAGACTGTCACTACCAGGTATGTGGACCTGCACAGGTGCTGGCAGAGTCCCTGCAGAAGCTGGGGGCTTCTCTTTTATCTTGTGGTTTGGCCATTATTGACTCGGCCACTTCTTCAGGCAGTTCTGAGTGAGGAGCAGTGCAGCTTCTGGTTCATCCCTGCCTCCTTTGGGGGTCCTTCAGCCAGCATCACCCCACCCTGACAATTTGGTCCCATTGCTTTTCCATTTTGTCAGAGATGGTGCTGCTTCAGCCAGATCCTCTGCTACAGCCCTGCCTGCCTTTGGCTAGCGCAGCCCCACAGCCTTGCCCCCGGCTGGCCCTAGGGATGCTCTGCTGGACCCTTCTCCCCAGGGCAGTTGGGGAAAAAGTTGGTTTTAATTCCCAGCTTCCGTTCACAGGCCTCACCTTGCTTACAGTTTCAGCCTGCCAGGCCTGTGGGCCCTTGCCTTGCCTGCTCCGGCACTCATCACCCAACCAGGGAATAAGAATCCCCCTCATACCAAGGCAGCACTGGTGCCCACTGGCTGGGGCAATGCCCGTGCCGCTGTGGAGGGACGCCGGCCTCGTGCCCCCTGGCCTCACACCCCAGAGGGCCATTGCTCCTCATGCCCACCGCCCTGCCCTACTGCTGCCTGCCCCTGCCATCAGGCCAAGTACCAGTACCAGGCCCTGGCAGACCCTCACCCCCCGCAGGGGCTCGGCACCGGGCCCTGGCAGACCCCTGACCCTCCCGGGAGGACCCTGGTGCCGGCGGGCGGGGGGTGGGGGAGAGCGTTGCCATGGCAACCCCGCCAGCAAGCGGCGGCCTGGGCGGGCGGGCGGGCAGGCGCGCGCGCGCCGAGCCGCGCCCCTCGGCGAGGTCGCGCGGGCCGCGACTTCTGCGCTTTAAAGAGCTCTGCACCACGCCCTCCGCCCCGCCCCGTCGGGGCCGCGCCGCCGTTTCCATTGGCTGGTCGTAGGCAGGCAGCCGCGCCCTTTTCCCTCTGCGATTGGCTACCGGCCAGCCCGGCTACCTCCCTCTCGGTTCCCATTGGCTGCTTACCGAAGCCTCCAGCCTCGCCGTTTCCCCGCTCCCATTGGCTTGTCTGCCGCCGCAGGCCGCGCCCTGACTGGCCACGGGCCTCCCGTCGTCGCGCCTTTCCACGCTCCGGTTGGCTGCCGCGGGCCGTCCCGCCCCGCCGCGCGAGCGAGCGAGCGAGCGCGCGCGCTGAGGCGGAGGCTGGCGCTGAGGTGAGGGGCTCGGGCCGCCCCCCATCGCCAGTGTCGGTGGCGGCGGCGGGATGGCGGCGGTGGCGGCCGGCGCGTTGGGCATGGGCCCCAGCCCCGCCGCAGGGCCCCCGGCGGTGGCCGGCGGGGCGGCGGCGGCGGCGATGGCGGTGGCCGGCCCCGGGCCGGTCCCGGTGCCTATGAACCTCTTTGCGACGTGGGAGATCGATCGTTCGGCTCCGAGTTGCGTGCCCAGGTGAGCCGCGCCGCCCGGGGGCCGCCCCGCGCCGCTGAGGGGGCCCGGCGGGGGTCGGGCCCGAGTGGGGCCGGGGATGTCGCGGGTGGCGGGGAGGGGGTCGTTCCTCCGGGATCGGCGGCCCCGCAGCATCCCTGTCCCGCCGGGCCGAGCCGAGCCTGGGGCCGCGGTCCCTTGGCGGCCGCTGGGCCTCGCTCGGTCGGGGGCTGGATGCCGCCCGGCGTGGCGGGGCAGCGGCAGCACCGGCGGCCGGCAGGGCTGGGTGTGCCGGCTCCGGGCCACGGCTGCCTTGACTCCATGTTGCGGCCTCTGGCTAGTGTCTGCCGCGATGGCCGCGGAGGGGCTGGGCGCGGGGTGCGTTGTCGCGACCATGCTGGTGTCTCTTCAGCCCCGAGGTGCGTGACGGCCTTACAGCCGGTCCTCGGGAGCCAGCGATGGCCGCCCGGCGTCCGTGTCGCCGCCTGTGTCACCTGTGCGCTCCAGGTGCGCAGCAAGCAGGTTTCACTGTGCCGCCAGCCGAGCTCACAGTTGTGCCTCTCTCCGGCAGAGCTGGAAGACAGGGCAATGGTGTAAACGTTGCTGCAGACTATGGTTAGGGGTACGTCCAGGCTTGGTGTGCTTAATGGGAGGAATGTGAAGACCTGCCTTGGAGCCAGGAGGATGTGTTAATGAGCTGGGTGTCTTTTGGCCCGCTCATCAGGCATTGATTCAGGAGGTCCTCTCATGAGAGTTAAGGGGCAGATTCAGGAAGTCAGTCTGCACCCATGTGTCTTTGGGCTGGTGGAATGTTGTCTGTTCAAGCGCTGCATGAAAACTAGAGGTGTAAAATTCAAGAGGGGAAGAATAAATTGTTCATGTAGGGCAGGAGGACACCAGTCTTTGTGAAAGGGTGATGAGTTTGTAGGGAGAAATTCAGTGATTGAGTAGCAGGATGGGTCGGAGTAGAAATGTGCTGAAATACTCCAATCTAGAAGAGAAAGCCTGTGTGACTGCAGTGCCCCAGGAGGTCCTGGACTGAGCAGGCAGCAAATGGGAAGGAGTTTGCCCCATGTGTCTGTGTAAGCCAGCACACCTTTTGATGACACATGCTGAGGCTGTTGTGTGGAGCAGGAAGCAGTGATTGTTCTATAGCTTTGAAGTGGCTTGAGGTATTGTTATTTGTGGGTAGGTTACTCCCAACTTGGAATTTGAAGAGCCGGACAGAATTACCAGGTTGACTTCCTGCAGAAAGAAGTCGCACATTAGAGCACAGAACTTAGTGATGGTCAAGTTGTGTGTATGTACATAGTCTTCACAAATGGAAATGCTGCAAGAGCTAGAGGGAGGAGGAACTGCTTTGGGCAAAGCAAAGACAGAATGACTGGGAATAGTGAGACCGAGTTTAGAAATGGGTTAAATTGGTGGTGGGATGCCAGTGGGTGAGCAGAAATGGTATGTCATCAGTTTGAAAGTTGTCTGAATAACTGCTCTTTGGCCCAATGAATCCTGTGCTTTTTCACAAGGACGGTTCCCATTAGCATTGTGTAGATAGATGCCTGTTGTAATGCATGAGTTTCTTTGTGTGTTGATAGCCACGGGGGCCAACCAACACACCAGCTTCAAGGAAATTTCTGTAAAATTAATCTGAAATTTAATCTCTGGAATATCTTCACATGCAACATTTGTTAGGATGTGAAGAAGCTGATGGAAGCTGATTCTTCCTTTGAAGGCCATGGCGCTAACACAGTGTGCTGCTGTGCTTATAGAGTCAGCAGGTGTCTGGAGAAGTCCTGTTGGGCCACAGTGACCAGTGTGGGACCAATGCTTCTGTGTTCTCTAGTCTTCAGCTAGACCAAGCTTTCCTGAGTGAGTGGGTCAGAGGTGGCCAGGCACCTGTCACGCAGGTAGTTTGTGTTCACTGAAACTAAAGGGAGATCAAGCCGCAAATCAGAGCTGGGTTAATGGTGTATCTGTGCACTGTGCTTACTTATTACTTGTGCATATTCTTCCTCTACTGATCTGCTTGTATAATGTTTTAGTCTTGACATTATGTTCTTCAAGGTAGAAACCGCTGTACTGTCCCAGTGCCCGACACAGGTGGTCTCTGGTCTTACTGTGCTTTGGGGGTGGTAGTGGTGGCGAAACAATATTCATTCAAGGGCAATAATCCTTCTCCCTTGGAACTCTCTCTCTCTTATGTGTGTGTAGTCTCAATTCTTCCAGACCTATGCATATCTAGGGGAAGGATAACTTTGTACTGATTTTAATGCTATAGAATGTGCTTTCTTTTTCTAGGCTCTTTATCGTAATTCTTTGCTGGCCCTGTGCTCCTTCTCAGGTGTTTCATCTTCTGAAAATATAGCTCCGACTGCTGCAGGAGCAGGACCGCGCTACATCAGCCTTGTGGGGTTGCTCTGTTTGGCTGTTGATGCAGGACAGTTGAGAGGTTGTGCTCAGGCCTTCAGGATTTCAGAGAAGCAGTCTGGCCCAGTAAAAATAGGCACTGTGAAGTGTAAGCACCAATGTAATGAATGACAGTAAGACTTCTGGTGCCCTGTAGGAGGATCTTGGCTTTCTAAGATGAACTGTTGCCCGTAATGGAAGTCTTACCTGCTGAATCAGGAATGCGTGACTGACCTAAGTCCGCATGTACTTTTAGAAGTTGCCTTGCTGTCAGAATGGAGGTATCATCCCTCCTGCTGGGGTCTTTCTCTTTTCAGGGCCAAGTTGAGAAATCTATGAACTCTTGATGCCCTTCCAATGAACTGAGTAATCACAGCCTAGGCCCAGCTGCCTTTGGCTCAAGTGGCTCTCAGGGGAGGCAGAGCTGAATTTTCTGGGCAGCAGGCTATTATGCAGAGAGGCAGAAGGAAGTAAACACCTGGAAACCAAGAAAAATGCTCTTTGCATCTTCAGGTGGGCTACCTGCTGGGATAGGGATTATTGGCTTCCCATCGTGATGCCTCAGAAGGAAAGCAAGCCTGGTTGATGCTACAGGGTGTGAAGCATGCTTTTGCAAAATTAGTCAGTCAATCAGCCTTAACTTCAACTCATAGTTACCTTAGTAGAAGTCTTCATAGCAGTGTTCTGAGGTGGGTTTATTATCTTTATTTTGATACCATGCAAATAAGTACCCTTAAGTGTTGTAGCAGGTTTTCACTGTGTGGGGACTGCAAGAAATGAACTAGAGCTTTGCTGAAGTAAAATGTATGTCCATGTCAAGGTAATGTCTTAACTGTATTGTCATTGTTTAGTATGCTGATCAGGCAGTATGTTTGGAAAAAATGTGTGAAAGGACTTTGTGCAAACATGCTTGGGGTCTTGTTCTTTCTAAGCAGTGGTATTTTTCAGCCTTTCTTAATAGGACTGCTCTTCCTTTTTTTTTCCCTTTAGTATCCAAGAGCTTATAAATGCAAGCTCTTAATTAGGAAACAAGATAAGATTGTGTGATTGTGTTCACTCTTACTCTTTTTCCTTGACACAGCTGTTGTGTTCAGTGTTACGTGGATGTTGTTTCAGTGATAAGTCATCACATTTCTAGTTGGAGGTGAAAGATACGAGTTGTGTTTTGGCTAATGCGTCACTATTGTTGAGCTCAGGTTGCAAAGGTGGATTCTGCCTGTACAAATTATGCTGTGAATGGCACTGCAAGGATTCAAATACACTACGTTTCGTCCAGAGTACTTCGTATCTCGGTACGATGCATGAGCTCAAAAGCATTCCAAGTCTTGCTGCCACCCACACAGTGTGCTTGAACATACTGTCCTCTGCTTATGATAGTTAGAAAAGCATTGACTTAGGGAAATGTGTGTGGTTTGAGCTCACTTTGTGAAATTGTGTATGTGTACCTTCAGGACATTGTGTTTCAGAAGGTGCTCTTTATTCTCTACCTCTAAAACTTCCAAATACGTGCTTTGGAAAGTTACAACCTAATGTATTTCTTGCAGGGAGAGCCATTATTGCAAGTACAACTGGAAGTATCCCATGAGTGCCAACTACAGGGATCCTTTGAAGTGCCATGAGGTGAATGTTCTGACCTCTGCAACCCTGTTGTCCTGTTTGGGCAGATGGTATCTATTACCTGACACCTCATGGAGAGTAGAGTAAGACTCCATTTGTGCAGCTGGTTGCAATGCTTTCCTTTGCCTGAGGTCGGGAAAGCCTTGCAGTGAGTAGCGTGTGTCATACAGTGTGGAGGAACGTGCTCTCCTCTGGCACAGCTGCGTTCAGCTGGGTTGGCAGCACCTCGCAGCCCCATGAAGTGGGCTGTGCTGTCAGCTATGGACTCCAGGGTCTGTTTTCTCTCTGCAAGGAGCACTGCCTATCTTTTCTACAACCCCTAAGAGTCTCCTTTCCTGAAGCTGCTTAGATGATGAAGAGCCTCTGAACTGGGTGTTCCTTTAAGAAACACCTATTCCAGCTGGAATAACATATATTTATTTATCTGCCTGAGATGTTCTTGAGTGGTTTCCTGGGTAAATCAGGCATTTTCATGCTAAACTTCCAACCTCAGCAAAATCTGCTCTGTTTGGGTAAGCTACAGAGTTGCGCTTCTGGGAGTGTTAAATGATTCCAGATTGTTCCCTCAGAAGGTACTGTGATGCCATGACAAACCCGAGTAGCTCCACTCCCGGAGCGCTTGGGAGAGGCCACAGTTTCTTGTAAGGAAACAGTCTCTTGTAACTGGTGATATTTGCCCTGTCTGAATGATGATTTCCTTTTAGTCCTAAAT
Source organism: Falco punctatus (assembly GCF_963210335.1). NCBI lineage: Eukaryota > Metazoa > Chordata > Aves > Falconiformes > Falconidae > Falco > Falco punctatus. Next base: position 34,374,423 of record NC_137592.1, read on the forward strand.
AGAAAACAAAATGTTCTAAACAGCCATTGGATTGCTTATTATTCTTAACATTGTGGGCTTGGCTACAAGCCTGCAACATGAGAAATCTGGTGTGTCTGTCCACTGTCTGTCACAGGAGCACTTCTGGGATTTCTTCTCTGGCAGTTATGTTTCCCTTCTGAGCATACGATAATTGAGTTGGTGTCTGTTATTCCTTCTTTCTGCTCATTAGTGGAACTTGGGACAAGTGTCCCCTGCCAGTTTGATTGATGGGGGTGTGTGCTCCTTTCAGAATATTAATAGTGACTTTCCTGAAGGCTTAATTTTATTTGAAGTACCTGCCACGCTGCCTCCTTCCCTTGCTCTCCAGTGTTTCATTCAATAGTTAGGCTGGGTTAGCTCAGTTGTCTGATGGCTTATCAAAAAATGTTGCATTGTTCTGATTGTGCTAGTACGCTATGAGTGCTCATTCCGCTTCCTCTGGCATGTTCATTTACTTGGGATTGATTGCCAACAGCCACGTAGTATGCATATCGTGCACCCTTCTCTGAGATGGAGATCCCCTGACCTTTATCCTGTCGAGAATAAATTGCTGAGCACCGGTATCTTATGGGGTTCCCAGAGCAGATCCATTCTTTGATGAAATCTGTGCTGATGCTTTTGTGTAATTGTTTGCAACATGAAATGATTCTAGATTGAATGCCTGTCTCCAGTCAACTTCAGAAGTAGTTATTGCCAAAAAAGAGGTAGAGGTGAGAAACATACTGCATTTTATAGTATGCCAGATGAGCATCTGAGCAAGGCTGTTTCTGAATACCTTGTGTTCTTATTTGGTCCAAGCTTTCAGCATCCCAACTGATGAGGAAGTTGTGCTTTTGGTTTGGTTTGGTTTGGTTTGGTTTGGTTTTTTTTAACTACATCAAAGCTGGTGGATACTATTTTGGGAAACAATAAGTGAGAATGTCTTAGTCCTCTGTGTGGGATGTGGCAACAGGAACCTGTGTCTGTCTCCAGAGAAGCAGACAGCTTAAGTGATACTGCTGCTGTAGTTAGAAGTCTCTTAGATGAAGCTTTGATGTTTCAATATACTCATTGCAGTGGACCCGAAGGAGCGATGCAGTATTTCACGTACCTTAACGCATTGCAACTGTGGTTCCAGAGACCACTCCCTGCTCTGCAGTGTGATTCAGCCTTTGTGGACGTAGCTCAAAATTACACGGGCTTTTTCTGCAGGCCTGTTGCAGTGCCATCTCCTTTATAATTTACTGCCCACTGTCATCTCTTGTGCTTTTTCTGCTTCTCCTGTCTCACGTGGTCTAACCCAGTGAGGGATTCTGTTTAGTAAATAAGAACTCCTGTTGTATTTTGGCTGCTATTCTAGTTTTTCTAGGTTCTCCTTATTTTCCTACTCATGCCGATTTTTACACTTCTGTAAATCCTCCTTTATCACACTTCTTATTCTTCAGTGTGAGCGTATCTTAAGTAGCATGAGGTCCAAAGCCAGTGAGTGTGGAACCATTTTCTGGACAAAAATAATGGCCTGGTTCCCTGCCCAGCTGTGGTTTTTTAACTGTTTTTCTGTGCATGTGGTAACTAAATTCTCATCAGTATAGGCAGTTCGGGATGATGGCAGAGCTCATGTCTTTCGTTTCATTTTTCAAAACTGAAAAATACTAACAATGAGCTGTGGTGCTGTTACAATGGTAGCAGGGTTAGAATAACAGTAATTTGAAAAGGGTTCTGCTACTCTTTTTCTGTTCTTTAATACCTTTGCTCTACCAGGGGAGGAGATAATGTTTGCCCAAAGTCTCTCATGGATTCTTCTGCTGTCTGATTTTCAGTAACAGTTCAAGTAGCGTCTCTGAATCGGTATTGTTTAGATCAGGGTTTTTTTTAGATTTACATTAATTATATATTTTTAGAAGAGCTCCCTTGTATTTATTCTGCATTTCCCCCATGTTTCTTCAGCTGTCTTCTGGTAGTTCATTTATTTTCTACTTTATTGATACATATACATCCACTTTCTTCTCATTGCTCCTTTCCCTCAAAAGCCCTGCACATACCTGCTGGTAATTTAGGTACTGTTGTCACATTTTTTTCCTTGCTTCTTGACTTGCACACCTGTAATTGAGTAATCTTTGGTTCTGAATCTTAACTTTTCTCTTTTCCAAGTAGTTTGCTTTTTTTCTCAAAATTTAGAGACTATTCCTCATGAAGCTGCAGTGACCACATCTTGTTCTTGTATGGCTTGTATTTTCAGCTGGACTGTGTCCTTGATGTGCTTGGGTTGTTTTTTAATGGCTTTTAGATTTTTTTCCCACTTTTTTTCTTTTGTTAGACTTTCTGAATGTTCTTGTATGTGCATCCCTGAAATAGTGTCACATAAGTTGACATATCTTTCAGTCCTCTCATACCTTACGCTAGAGGCTGCCTGGTCCTTCCTTTCTTGCGTGCTCCTTTGTCAGAAGGAGACTCCAGATGGCCGTTTGGATTTCACAGCATACTGTATGTATGAATTATTTACTAATTTTTTCTTTGATGTTTGTAACGTCCCTTGAGTTTTCAAGCTTTTTCTCTGCCTATTATGTTCCTTAATTTCCCATTGGACAGAAGTATGACATTCCCATTACTCTGCATTTACACTTTGTTCATCTCGTCTGTGTATTGATGAAGTGTTCATACTTATTTGGGGGTAACTATCTGTTGCAATACTGTTTTGTGGAAGCATGGACAAGTCACTCTTATTTCTGGGACCTGCTGCACCCACAAGGATTTGAGCAGAGAACTGCATTGTATAGGCGCTGGTTATTAACAGCTTGCGTTGCAAGTGGATGAAAAGCCTACACACAAATTTACCAGTTTTGGTGGGAATCACTCTTTTGAGTGAAGAGAAGCTGTGCAACTCACCTCAGAATTAAAATATATTGTTTTAAAAGTAAAATTTTTTTCTTACAGTTATGAAGAAGCCTCAAAAATCGATACCCGTGCTGGTTTGACGCTGTCTCTTCCACAGGCCTGTATCACTGCTATTGTATCACTTCAGTCTCTGCCCTGAGCTCTCTTCCAGATGTATCTTACCATGGTACCGTGTTCCTGAGCCTGCAGGTAGTCAGATCTAAGGTCCTTGGCAGCTCAGGATAACAGCAAAGGAAACAGATGGGATGTTTGGTGTGTTTGCTGCTTCAGAGGTAGCAAGCTGTAATGAAACCTTAACTCTGCATTCAGCATTGGTAGGAAAGTTGTTAGACTATGTGTTACAGAAGCTGCAGTGTGGCACATTCCCTTTTTGTCAGTGTACATGGAGATCTCTACCAGGGTAGTCTGGACAGTGGAGGATGGCCTGTGTTTCAAGTCACCACAGCAGGGTTTGCCAGACAGGTGTCTACTGGCACTTGAACAAATGCCTGCAGCAGAGAACTGAAGAAAGTTGGTGTGGATCAGTGAACTAACCTTGACCTCATTTCACTGCTTTTCCTCACCTGGCTGCATTGGCATATCTCCAGCGGACTTGGAGGTGTACCCCAGCAAGCTCTGCCGGGTGATGAATTTCAGGATGTGGCCTGTCCTGCATTCCTATTAGCACTTTCAAACTTGGTTGAAAGATATTTGTCACTGTGTCTGAAGCACTTGTTCTTTTCCTCCTGTAGACAAGGCTGCAAGTGTTTTTTTTTTTGTAATCGCTACCTGCTTCTTTGTGGTGGTTAATTCATTAACATATTTTATTTTAGCCTGGAGACAGTGAGGGAGCTGTTTAGCAACAGGTATGGTGGCAGACTGCTAGTGCTGTGGCTCTGTGGAGGTGCGATGCACTTACACCTTGCCATGCCATTGACTGCTGCTCTTGGCTAAGCTGGCAGTGCAGCACCTTTTATTAAAGCAGCCTTGCATCTGGGGACACCTGGTGCAGCAATTCTGCACATGCGGACAGAAAAGTTCAAAATCAGTTACGTTTGTGAAAAAAAAAAATTCTGTGGCATTAGCCACACTAATGCTGATGCCTAGTTTCAACATGGCTAAAATGAGAGAAGATCCATGTGCTGCTGCAGACTTCCACTTTTCTTCTGTCTGCCCTGAGGTTGCTTTTGGGCAGACCCCAAGCAAACAGCTGGAAGTTCAAACACAGTGATCTTAAGTAAAGCAATGACCAGTTAAAGATGTGATGTTTCCCAAGTAACATACCCTTCTGTTGTTTATAAAAAATAATTTTAAAATGTTTGTTGCAGCATGTAGCCTTACCACTGACCTGTGGATTGTTCAGTAAGCTCTTGCTAACATTTCTAGGGAGGCTGTTATGCGGCAGTAACAAATTCGGTCACATGGTTTTTGTTAAACAAGTAACTTGTTTGAAAATAGAGCAGAAAGATGACCTTGTGGCTTGGACACTGAAGTGAGACTTGGATTCAGATCCAGGGTCTGAAGTTGCTTGCTCTTCTTGTAGTTCAAATAACCCTTTCTCAGCCTGAAGCCATAGCTATGACTCAGATTCCTGTTCTCCTCACTTTGTTCACAGCTGCTTGTTTCCGTGATGCAGTGTTGCTGTTTCCTTGTGTGTGCTGGGTCGACTGTATAGTTGTATGGTAAAGCAGAAGTGATCTTGAGGTGTGGCAGGGGTGCTCCCAAAATCAATGTCCTGCAACACATTGCCAGTACTCATAAAGGAAGAAATTTGTCCTTCTTGGGGAAAAAGAGAGCCTTGCAGGACTATCCATCACACTCTGGTGTGTTTCCCTGAGCTGGAAAGATGAAACTGAAGCTAGAGGAAATGGCTGGGGATTCTTCCCTGTCTTCCACAGACTGGAGAGCAGGGCTGGGAAGCCTGAGGGTGCTTAGAAAGGGGCAGCTTGGAGAGAAACCATCTGAGTGCCAGATCACCAGCAGAGGTTTCCTTGCTGTCTAACCAGGATGCTGCCGGCTGGGATTTCCCTGAACAGGCTCAGAGGACCATGGGAACTAGTGGAGTCTGGAGAAGGGTTTGGGGAGCAACATGTGGAAATCAGTTGGGATTTTTTGGACTTTCTGCTGAGGTTTTAAGGGCTCTTCATGCTGAGGAAAGACATTGCTCCTGGTAGTGGCAATTAATATCTGCATAGCTTGCAGGAGAGAGGCTAATGGCTGTGTGACTGACTGGCATGCTGTGTGTGCTGGGACAGGCTGTCTGGGCAGATACTAATGCTCCCTCACGAGATGCTTCTTGACAATGCGCTTATTATCTGGAAATCAGCTTGTGTGACAGGAGGCGCCAAGAGGCTATGGCGGTGTCTCATGTCCTGTTGCGGTAGATGCTGCATGATGTGCTATAATGAAATGCTGCCTATTCTGTGGGGGTTTTACTCCATGCTTGGGATAGAGATGGGTGAGAGGCAAGTGGAGGTGAAGTGATTCATCCAACAGTTAAAAAGTGGCAGAGACGGATTAAGTCTCACTTCTCTGCCTGGAACCAGATCTTAACTCTAAATTGCTTCCTTCTGTAAAAGCAGTGAAGTCTCACTGTAGCAGAGCCTGGGGATGTGGTTATATCACTACAACTCTCCTGTGCACATGGTGGGGCAGCAGTTGTTTTGTATGGTTTGACCTCAATATTTTCCCTTTTGTTCCCCCCCCCCCCCTCCCCCCTCAATGTTTGGGCATTGTGAATAACACAGCAAATGAGTTGTAGCCTCACACAGGAAAGGGATTACACAATGCCTGTCCAGCTCTCTCAACTTCTGATCAATTTGCCTGATCTTGTCCTGACTTGCCAAGGGCAACTGCCTCAAAGAACAGTGTTTCACAGAAATGAGTGGTTAGAGGGAGGTTGGAGGTCCTATTAGATCCCCTGTGATGGAGAACTTGGCTCTCTTCCAACTCAATCTTTGCAGGTTGATGTGCCTGGGTGCATTGTGGAAGTAACTCTCAGCCATCCTCAGGGTTTGCTGTCTTTTTCCAGTGGAGTTGTATTTAGAGTCAGGAGGGGAAAAAAAGGAAAGAAGGCAGCCTGGAAAGAGCTGATATAAGTGTGGGAAAGGGGGTGGGAGGGAATGGTGCATTTTCAGGCTAAGCTATTTCATGACTAGCAGCAGTAGTTTAAGTGACATTTGAGTGGTGATCTTTCCAGTGATGCATCTGTGTGGGTATTTAATGCAAAAGGGTGCGGAGTGATGGGGAGAATGGTTTCCAGGAGCCCGTTTCATTCATTGTTTGAGCCGCAAGGTGCACTTGCTCCTTACATACATAGGTACATGTGCTTTTAAACCAGTGAGGTGAGAAGCCTCAGCCATGAGTAGGAGGCAAAATTAACAACTCTAAACACCCCTTGTAAGCAACTGAAAGAGGAAAGGTTTAACAGCCCCCCTGCTCCTGCCCCCTGCCTTACAACTTCTGCCTACACAGAGCCTAGCCAAGAGGAGGGAAAGGAAATCTCTTAAACTTATTACTGTTTATGACTACAGTAAGCAATCCAGTTACTGCCATCCTTTAATCCTGACACTGCTGGGCCCCAATTAGAACAGAGAAGTCTTGTTTTCATACCCTTGCAGGCAGGGTTGTGGTGTCTGTGAAGGAAATCACCAAACCTTTCTGCTCCCTGACCATTGCCTGAAGAAACTGTGATGACACTTCACACTGCCACTTGGAGTTTGTCCAAGGAGTGTGAGAACAGTTGGCCCCAATATTTGAGTCCTGTCTGTCCGTTCAGGTAAGGAGTGACTGCCTGGCTGCCACTGAGTTCTCCAGCCTCTCTTTTTAAGTGACCTTGGCACTTTCTTCGTAGATCTAATGTCTTTGGGGGGAAGTTTCAGGCTTGTAGCAGATCCCAGTACTTCCTTTCTCTTGAGAAGAGGAATCTTGGAAATCATGTTCCAAAGACCACTTCTACCACTGTGGCCATGGTTATTTGTTCTCTGGGTAGCTAGCAGAGCTGTGAGGTATGTGGGAAACTGGGCCATAGACTGTGGTAGCTTGCCCAAAGAACACTGTTCCCCTGGTAGCCAGAGGAATGGTGTTCTTTGGGCAAGATGCAGAAAAGCAAGGTGGTTTGTGATGGGATAGCAGAAGTGGTTAACATCCCAGCTGAGCGCTGCTGTGAACAGAAGGCAGAGCAGTTAGTTATTGGCCCCTAGAAGATCTTCTATTCTCTTCTGAAAAATGATAAGGCACTTGTGTTGTGTCCAGTCCTGACTGTAGTGGAAAACACTCCTGTTGACATGAATATGACTAGGTTTTGAATCCCAGCTGACAAAACATTAATAACTCTGCTTAATTACAACCTGTTTTTTTCTAATACTCTGAGCGTAAATGATTTTTCAAGGAGAGCTGGCTGTGAGATGTCAGAGGTCTCTTTGGGAAGAAGGCAAAACTAAGTAGATCAAGGTTTAAAATCCAGGGTAGCTTTGTCTGAGAGAAGCTCCATGGTCTCTGCCTTCAGAGTAGATGTGATTTCAAGCCAAACAAACTTTCTGTTGAGGTTAGAAGTATTCAGTGTAGATCTCTTCCAGGGTGGTTACAGCCTCAGCTGTCCAGATGAGGACAGTTCTACAGAGCGTCTTCCTTGTGATACCTGATGGCACAGCACTCTGAAGGAGGTTATGAAAAGGACGTGTAGAGTTGTGTGTTATTTTGCCAGTGCTAGTCATATTTGATTGTATAAGTTGAACATGTGAGGTTTCAGAATTCAATTCCTGTTATCCAGAACAAACATTTGCTGCTGACAGCCCTCTAGAAGGATCCTGGAGTTGTCATCAATGCAGGTGAATTGATACCTGATACGGTTTCTCTGTCTGAACAGTAGGACAGGGAGCAAGATGAGGGACTTTCTCAGAAGCAGCAGCAGCAGGTAGAACAACAAATGCTAAAAAAAGGAATCTTCTTTAAAGGCAAAAAAACCCCCCAAAAACAAAAGATAGGTTGGTGACAATGTGAGGTTTTTCTAGAAGTACCTTTTCAGTGTCCTGGCTCTTGGTTCCTGACTAACTATGCAAAATGAAGCGACTGAAGGGGAAATAACTTACTGCTTTCTAGGGTTGAGAGAGAATATCAGATGCCTGAAAGGAGATTTTTGAACAACTTCATCTTCTTTTATATTGCAATAGAAAATCTTTTCTTCCCACAAAATAGGTGATGTATGTTCTGTAGAAGATCTATTGCTCTTTGAGTATGTAACTGAAACATGTGCGCATATTTCCACACCCCACCCCACCCCCCCAAAAAATATGGACGCGCTGCAAAAGACCTTTGAATGTGAGCTGTGGTGATGTGACTGTTAGTCCTTCCTGCTTCTCCCTGTACCTGTGGACTCTTTTTGAAGGCCCAGCTCTGTGTGCTAGCTTCCATACCTGTAGGATGTTCATGGGGTTTCAAGTGACATTTGCTGCTTCTGAATGATACCTTGTGATGAAAGGTGGTGATGGAGAGTATTTGAAATGCTAACTTTGAAGCTCACATCTGTGCAGAATGCTTGGATTTACCAGCAAGCTTGTCCTGGACATCACACCTGCACTGTGCTCTGCCTGCTGCATATCATCCTCCTTCTCTTGAGACAGAGGTTCTCAGCCTTTAAATCTATGTAAGCAAACAAGTTGCTAGCTGGCCCTGGCCACATCTCTAGTGCAGGTCTAGAGAGAGGGGGCAAAAATAGAGGAGAGCTTGTGTTCTATCCCATTGAACCCAAAGCCACTTTAGTATGACCAAAGCCCGGTAGGAACACAAGCCTATGGTGTTTGCTTAGGATCTCTCCGGTTGCCACAGTTCTCAAGGCTTTCTCTGTTCCCTACAACATGCAGATTATATAAAGGACAGGTGATGCTGTGTGAGAGCCAGCCATGCCTTGCACTTGCTAATTTTCTTCCCTTTATATTTTCAGGTTTTGTGCTACCTTGAGATTTTCCATATTTCAGCTGTGGTACAAATATTTGGAAGGATTAAGCCTTAGTGTTTAGGATTAGATAAAAGGGATGCTGAGGGACGGAGTCTGTATTATGCCTAGTGACCTTGTTCTTGTGCTTGGACAGCCTGCATTGTTTGGAAGGAGAAGCAGCTCCTGAACAAACTGTTCATTGAGTAGGTCTGCTAATGACAAATGTTGTGGTGTGGCAGCTGCTAGTGACCTGGTAGTAAAACAGCCAGGCCAGTGAAACAGGGTAGCAGAGAGATTTTCAGGCTTGGGATTTTGTAAGAGATTGTGTATGACTGATTCAAAAGAGCTTTTTGGTGTTGCACTATGTTGCACTTAAAGCTGCGAACGTGCAGCCATTGCCAGTCTTTGACCTCCCAACTTTGGTTTTGTTGTGCTGTCTGAAGATTTACAGCCTGAAACACAAGGATTTACTGCTTGTGCAGAGTTTCACCCCACTGTTTCACTAACATTAAATTGCTCCAATGGAGGACAAACTTAGAGCAAATTCACCTAAGTGGAATGGTTCCTTTCCTCTAACTTACACCTGCTGTGCTTTGGGGAGTGAACCTCAAAAGCTCTCTTACAAGTATGTATGCAGGTCCACAACGGGTATCCCCTAAATATGATTCTCTTCCCTAATGGAAGATCTTGAGACATTAGGGAGTAGGAAAACATTGTGCTCTTCCGTGTGGTTACACCTGAGAACAAAAGTGTGTAGAGTTGCCCAGTACCATAGTATTTCTTTCTTGCTTATCTTTCTTCCCCACCCTCACAGAATTTGGCATGTGCTTTCTGTTGCATTGATAGTAGGAGGTTTCCTGTAAAGCTTTGTGATTCTTAAGGTATACTTCGGTTTCTTTTTATTTTGCCTGCTGAGGTTATGCTTTTGGGGACTGTCATCCTCTGAATATTAAGGCTAGCGGCTTTCCTTCCCTTGAGAGTAAAGACCTGATTTTGAAGGTGTATACAGATTTTGCTCTGAAGGAAGGTGCCTAGTAAAATAAGGAATTTTCCATCAGGACAAACTCTTGTTTTCTTGGTGGCTGCAGCTTCTAGATGAAATGGGTGAGATGCTCCTAAGCATATGTTTTACAATCAGACCTGTCTCTATGCTGTGAATTACTGGGCTATAGCCAGTTACAAAATTGATGTAGAATCCTACTGCTGACTGCAGACAGCTCCTGAGGCCATGGCTCGAGAGTATAACAAACTTGCTGAGTGTTATGCTGTTCTTGAGGCACATACTTTATTGCAGATCTGAGAAAGCTGAGCTATGAGGTGTGTGGGTTTTTTCCCCCCTGTCCTTTGGGATGCATTTCAGGTTGTTTCTCAGTGGCTGTTGGCAGACTTCCAGTCTCCTTTTGCCTTGCTAAATCACCTGCACTGTGAGTAGTTTAGTAACTCATGAGAATTACAGCAAGCATAAGGTGGTATGATTGCAGTGTGTGAAATGCACTGTTGTGCCCTGGGAGCGGCAGATGGAAAAGCCTGCCTGGAAGTGGTACTTGGGGTGACTGGTTAGTATGAATTTGAGTGCAAATCCAGCACTAAATCCCAGCAGCTGACATCCCTATACGGAGGTAAGCTGGTAGGAGTTCTTTTCTCTCTTCTGAGTTAGTTCCCCTACCAGCCCAAAGGAGGATGGGGTCATGTGGCAAGGATGCTGAGAAGCCGCCCCTTCACAGAAGAGCATGGCCTGTTGGGACTCCCTAGAGCTAGCAGCAGTTCTGCTGGAAGGCAGGAAGAGGGTTTGATGAAAATCCACTCTGAAACATGGCTGCTGGAAGGATATTGGTTTTGATTTCTTCATCCATGGTAGCTGACTTCCATCTTCTCTTGTATGGACCTGGGTAGGGTTAGTCAGCATGTTTTTGGTAGAGAGGAGATAATCTGCCTGCTTTCCAGTCTATAGCGGGTGAGGGGAGAAATGCCAGCCTTCCAGGCAGTGTTGTTGCTAGGAATGAACACCCTTTGCCTTTACTCTTTCCTCTCAAGAGACCTCCTCTTGCAGTGCACCTGAAACCTTGCCCTATCTCTGTTTCCAGAAATGGGAAGGGGCATGCAAACTATCTGTGAAGTATGTGCTAGAAATGTTCATCTCCCATTGGTTGCTCTGCTTTTAGACAAAGCAGGGGGCTAGGTAATTACAAATTTTATTTCTCGGAAAAGAAAAAAATCAAGCTATTCTCAAGTAGAGTCTGAGTTCCTCTTAGCTGCTTCTCCCTGGGCATACAGAGGAAAGAAAAGCTGTCCACAGCCCTTCTGGAAGTTGCCTGTAAGTTTGGCTGACTGTGGTGTGAAGCAAATCCTACAGCTGCTTGGCTACCTTTCGTAGGGTTGTTGGTTCACTTGCTTCAGGTGTTAGGGGAGTGTGTTAAGATGAAGAGTCATTTGCAGTTCAAATATCATAGAGTTTCCTAAGTTGAAAGGGATCCATGAAGATCATTGAGCCTGACTCCTGACTCCATACAGGACAACATAAAAGTCTCGCGCTTTAACTGGAAATGGAGGCTTCCAAACCTTGCAGCAGGTCACACCATTAAGTCTGTGGGTTCAGGTAACACAGCAGTGGGGCCCATGCCAGGGAGGAGAAGGCAGGGAATGGTAAAGCCCACCAGATGACCAACCAGCCGAGCGCTTGGCACGGGAACTGACTGTGGGCAGCTTGTGCAGGTGCTTGTTAAGCTCTGCTGTCTGCTTGAGGTGCAGTAGAACAGACAGGTCATGGTATGCTGCGTTCTGGGTGCTTGAGAGTTGCGCCCTGCTGCGAGGTTGTGAGGATGGGTGATAGTAACTGCCCTCATTTCTAAAGAACATCTTGTAGCTCCATCCATGTCTGTTTGTCAGAGACTTGCAGGCCAGGAGTGTACGGTGGGGAAGGGAAGCTTTCTCCTACTGATTGTACTTTATTTTGGGAAAGGAAATCATTTCTAGGGAATGACTTGAGGAGCCATCTCTGGATTCAGGCAGAGCTGTCTGGGATGGGAATCAGAGCTCTTCAAAAAGGTGTAACTTTGCTTCTAAGTGTAAAGATTTTGGTGCTGTGTAATGCAACAAATTTGAAGTTGTTGAGTTTCAACTTTGCAAACGTTAAATTCAGCTCACGTGAATGGGTATCAGACACTGTGTTGCTGGAGGTGTTACTCGTGGAATCAGGCTGCTTCTTTGTCAGTTGAAAGAAGTTGCATCCAGTATCTGAAGGGGAGGCACCTTTTCAGCCATGTAGCCTTTTATTCTCTTGACATACTCATAAAAAGGGCAATAAATTTCAGAGATGGCTTGGCACCAGCCCAAGTTATTTTGCTGCTCACTGATAAAGGATGGCCCGTTTTTCTGTAGGCTTTTGGTGTGTTGCCATTTTCTCTTTGCCTGAGCAAATGTGGTGTTTGTGTATGCTCTACAGGGGGTCAGGCCAGACAGACCTTTAAGACTGATGTCCTTCCTAATCTTAAAAAAGATGGGCACCCACCCCCGATGGGAAGTCTTACATGCTGAGTCTTACAAGGTGACGTGCTAGATCCTGACACTGAATGGTTTTCTAATAAATATCTTCTGAAACATCAGCTTGCCTGCCCATGCCGCCTGCCCCCCCCGCCCCCTCCCCCGCCCCGAGAACATGTGTTTTTTGGCATCTCTCATCTTCTGCAATGCAAGTAGCGAGGATGTGTGACCTAAAGCTGTTGTGTGAGCTCTCATCACAGCACAAACAGCATTGTCAATAGAAATCTGTGTAGCAGATTGTGTGACTTAGTACAGGACAAAAGAGGTGAAGTAAAAGTACTCAAATAAAGCTGACAGTACTGTCTTGCTCAAGCTGTGTTTGCACTATGGTATGCTGAAGGAGGAAGCAGTGAGAGGCACCCCAAAATGGCTAATTGTGGTTGTCTTACCTTAACTGGGAGTCTTGCTGAGTTGTATGCTTTTCTGTTGGAGTGCTGGGTGATATGTGCAGTTGGCATTAAAAGTGCTTCCTTTGAGTGACTATGTGCTGGGTTGTTTCAAAAGAAAGTGGGAGAGTTTTATTCCTTCCTCAGGCCAAATTCCAAACCCACTGTACCTACACTCAGCATGACACCTGGGATAGAATGAATTGGCAGTCCCAGCCTTGCACCCTACAAACTGGCACCCCTTCTCTGGCACTAGTTGCAGTGCATGCCTGACTATGCAGCAAGCTGTCTCAGTGCTGGCCTGGAAGGAAACAACTTAGTATTTTTTAGTTCGTTCTTCGTCGGGTTAGCAGGTTGAGTCAGTTCATCGTGTGCTTAAGTACATGGTGGTGTTAGGGAATCACAGGGAGTGGAGAACAAGGCATTGGCTTCCGGTGGTGGGGGCTGTTGGCTTGCTTCACCACCTTCTCTGCCTGTACCTTCTGAAGGGGATGTCAGTGTTCCCAAAGAACTGGGGTGATGCTTGATTTCTGTGACTATCTCTTACAAGGGCCTGAAAATGACCCTGGAAATGAACTGTATGGACCCCTGGAGGCATCATAGGGGAAGCTGGCTATGAGCAGTAACAAGCTACCCCAGATACCCATCTGCTAGATGCTGCCTGTTACATGTTCTCTAATGGACACGATCTGCAGTGTGAGGTCCACAAAATGAAGCTGTGCTGTTCTGTGTGGACGGGCAGCTGTATGAGGAAAAGGTCTTTCTGATTTAGCCTAAGTGTGAACAGATTAAACTCTCTTTTATTTCTTCACAAATATATTTTTATTCATTTCATTAATGTGGCTAAGTAGTCCTCTTTACATTTTGTTTTGGGCTGGCTTCAATTAACAGTGATTTGGAGGATAACTGGGTAGAGTAAGGTACCTCTTGCTGAGTGCCGGTTCTAATGGCTATGTTATCAAGTGTCCTTTTCCCTGACATCTCCTCCAGGTGACTCCTTGAAGAAAATTCTCTCCAGAGATGAAAGTATGTCTCTAAGTGGAAGAAAGGCTCTTCCAAAAGCACCAAAGCATAGCAGAGTTGCACTGAAGCACAGAGATTCTCGAGATTGCAGCAGTGTGTGCATGTGTGAGAACTAATCTTTTCTTATTGTGTTTGAAGCTGTTACAGAATTTCCCAGGCACAGGAGGTGTTTTAAGCCCCAGTTGCCATGGTGTACCTGGGGCTGCAAACAAACCTCATTCAGCAAGTGAGTGGCAGGCATATTTACAGGGTTTTGCAATCTTATGCTTGAGACAGTTCAATCAGGAGTGCAGCTCTCAGTCAGAGATGTGTGCTGAACAGATTATCAATAGTGCTCAAATACCAGCTTTATCAAAAGCAGTGCAAAACCAAGAGAAAACTGCCAGAAACAGCTAACAAACCCCCACAGTTCTCTGTTCTATGACTGAAGAGTCATTCCTTTAAGCCTTTTTTGAGGGGGGAAGTAGACCTGGAGTCTGGAACCCAGTGTGTTAGTGAGCAGCTCTTTGTGCAGGATCCTCAAATAAAACTAGCTTGTGGGAGCTGCCTTTTGAGGAGTAAGCAGCATTACTCTGGAGAGAGCTGGTTCATACATAGGGTGGGCCCACAGACCCTGTTCATAGAGAGCCGGGGCAGGTACTATGTGCTTTATGTAGCTACCAAACCTGGAAGGAGAGGTGGCTGTGACTGATGCAGGGGCTTTTCATAGTCATGTGCCTGATTTCTGTCCTAAGAGCTTGGTTGTCATCTGTATCTTCTCGATTTTTTTCTTCATATTTTGTAGATGTTCACATTGCTATATTAGATCTCTTTTCTTGCAGGAAGAGTTAAGGCATATACCTTATGTTTCCTCTGTCAATGAAATGTGTGCATATCTGGGGTTTGTGATGTTTTGCAGGATTTCAGCTGCAGAGTTCTTGTATCCCACAGCATCATCAGAAGTGAGGCTGGACTTGCTGTCAAATTGATGTATTGCAGAGGGAGGCAAAAGCAGTGCTGACATGAATGCACATGGTAGATGAATCTCATGTTTCAGGTTATCTCTAGAATTGCTGGAAAAATTTGTACTTTCTACGTGGCAGTTACAAGCAGTCAGCAGGGCTGACAGGTGCAATTGTATTAAGTCTGATAACTCTTGCTAATGCTGTGAGCCAGAGGGATTGCGGTGTTGTCTGACTGAGGCTTAAGCCAGGTGTTTAATACCAAGGACTTAAGTTCAAGTTTCGAGAGCTCATGTAAACAAGAAGGCAGGGAAAATGCCATTTTATTTCTGGGACTTTGGAAAATGCTGGAAGACTGCTGTGTGAATTATTGCCAGCCCTTATAAACTGATTCTAAGGACTACTCACTCCAATAGGTGTAGTTTTATGTTTTTATTGCCTGTTCTGCTGAAGCAGCTCAGTCTACTTTTTAGCAGAGAGCAAGCTGGCTGTGTTGCGTACAATGTGCATGCTGCTCTGAAACCGATGCGTGTAGTCTTCAAAGATCTCCACTGTGTCATTCCCTGAAATGGAAAGATTGGGTAATCAGTCATGGTGTTGCTTCAAGTGTCTGCCCTTATGGTACCTTCACAGCTTGGCTTTGCTGGATGCTGAGCCTGTGCTGGATGTCTCAGCTGCTCCGGTGTCCGCTGGAGATCCTCCATTCATAAGATTGAACTGGGTTGATTGTACTTAGGCTTGCAATCCTGTCGCCAGAAAGCAGGATAACTGGCTGTCGTCCAGGTGCTGGAGGGCTTTGCTGTCTGAATTTTCTGAGTGTGGTGGTCTCCCGTGACATGGATTTGTGGAGTTGCTGTGGCAACCTGCATAGGTTCCCTCAAGTCCCAGCCCTTGTTCCTGGCTTCCCAATTAGCTTTGCTATTCATCCTGCTTGTGAGAGGGGGATTGGGGGTGAGCCTCGGGGCAGTTTGCCTGCTGGACAAGCAAAGCAGCCTCTGAAAGGGCAGAGAACCACCTGAGAGCCCGCCGAGCCTGCCTTCCCTCCCTCCAGCCAGGCAGATTAGCAAGAGCCCCTGCCTCTCTGCAGCCTCCCTGCTGCCTTGGCTGTGCGTATTCCTGCCGTAGTTAGAATTGTTGTCTTCTGGGCCTAATGCGTTTAGGTCGGAGTGACCTAAACCACAATTTAAATCAAGCTTTTTGGAAGTAATTTCAAAACTGCTGTTTTCATTTTAGGTGAAAAAATACTGGTAAGTTAAGCAGGAACATGGCTCTTGAAAGAGTGCTTGCCGCAGGGGACCTCATTCCTCTGAAGTTTGTTTGAGTGGAGTGTAGTTCAAACAGGGCCTTGAGCTAAGCCCTTGAAGGCAGAATTTTTAAAGCTCCCAAGGTAATTTAGGACGTGATGCTTCGTAGCAGAGGTCCTCCCTGGAACATGCAGCCTGTACAGAACCATTCCCCTTTGCTTCTGTGAGCTCAGCGTGCAGCATTGTTGGCTCCACATACTCACAAATTTTCTTCTGAAGCTCTGACTCCTCCTCATAAGGATGCCCACCAGGCCTTGGGTGGATTATCTCTTGGAGCGTGACAATGTGAATCACCAAACGAAACTTCCCATTTTACGTGGATGTTTTCTAACAGGTAAGAAGCTGATTAATTAAATGGTAGACACAGCTGTAATCTAGGAAAGTTAACTGTTGGAGAGAGATAGAAGTGTCTTTTTGTTTCTTTTAAATCAAATTCTAAAGACATCCTCATTACTATGCATTGTGGGGTTTGCATATCTGGGTTGACGTTTTCTCATCTTCTCTTCAGGATCTGACCACCCATCCCAGCATAATAGTCTTGTTTTCACGTTTCTTGTGAGGTGCCTAGAAATACTGTGTACTTAATGTTCAGGGCAAAGTAAACACACAGTGTTCATCAAAAGCTGTTCCAGATTTTATTTTTCAGTCCAACAGGTTCTGCATAACTGATGTCTTTTTGTGAATCTTGATCCAAGCACATAGTTTTCTCCCATTTCTGTGACGTTTAACAGCAGTTGTGGAGAAAACCCTAGGCTTAGTGAAATGCTGCTTGGAGTTCCAAGACAGCAAGCGTTGCTTATGTTTTGGGCTTTATATGCAGTTGAGATATGCGCTTGGGTGATGGTTATAACAGTTTAGAATTGAAGGCACTGGACTGTGTACAGCGGAAGTATCAGCTCCTCTTGGTGGCTTGGGGAAGCTGAAAGCATTGGAGTGTTTGGACCTGACTCTTCAATTCCCATCACACCTCTCAGTGATACCTGTCAGGGGCTGGAAGATACAGAACATGTGGAGTGGCCTTGACTAATGAGCTGGGTGCAAGGTCTGCTGGAATGCACAGGGCTGTTTTATCCTGTATACCTAGCAGATGAAGATGATAGAGCCATATGTCGTCACAGACCTTGCAAAGTCTTTCTGTAGCTTCTGAGGATTCAGTAGCCTCAACGTAGAAGTGGCAGGTTTGTCTTCGTCTAGGAGGAAGGTTGTTCTCAGCATCCCTACCCTCAGCTACCTTATTTGTGCCAGATCACCTCAACCCCCTGCATGTTTTAAGTGTGCTGGTAAATGATGCTTTCTTGAGACTATGTTGTTACCAGATGGACATGCATGTCTAATCATTTTGTGGTGCATGGTCACTGCAGTAGTTGTTTCTTTTACACTGTCCAAGCTGCACAGTTCACTTAAAGTTACTTTGACTTAGCTTTACACAGCCTTGAGCCTGGAGACATGCTGGGTAGTGTACGTGTGTGATAAAAATAACAGAGAAGCAAATATGTGATCAGGTCTTGAATTCTTGCAGAGCTGTTGGTGATCACAGAAACCACAGGAGTGTCATGTTACTCAGTTCACAGATGGAGATGCCTTGTAACGCCTGTGTGAAATGTTCCAGCATGCTGTAAACGTGGAGCCGGGACACTGCAGATGCCATACATGGATAGAGCAGAGCTGTTTGTTGAATGGTAGCACAAGTTCTGATCTTCAGTCTGGGCGCAGGACTGTGTGCCTGCTAGTGTCTGTACAGTTAACTCGCTGTGTGAAGAGGGGGTGTGCAGGGGGAGCTCTCACACGTTCGAGTTAGGTTTGCAGTCCACCTTGTGTCTCCAGGGTACATCCCAAACATACCCGAGTGCCTGTTCCCAAACTCCTGTGGGAGTGATGAGAAATGTAGTAGACCAAGGGGCAGGGAGTGATACCAGAGGCACAGAATTGCTGTTACTTGTTTCTGCTTTTGCTGTTTCAGAGTCATCTTAAATATTTGTGTTACATTTCATTGTGTTCTGCCTGCTGGTTGCCTTGGTCACCAGGGCTTTGGTAACTAGGACAACAAGATTGAGCAGGCAAAGGTAGAAATAATGGTAATAACTTTCTCAACTCTTTCTGCAATTGGCTTGTATGAACCAGTGTCATGCAAGTGAGTGACTTGTGTCATCAGCAGTCTGTTCTCCCTTTCTGCCTGACACATCCTGAAATCCTACTTGCAGCACCACCCTAACAGAGCTGTGTGCTGTGCCCTCCTGCAACTGGAAACAAGCCCACGAGCAACTTGTGAATGTTGCTGGCCACCTCCTTCCTGGTGCATGGAAGCCTGTGCTGGAGCAGAGTCCAAGGGGCACCTAAGGCAAGCCCTCAGGGGCCAGCACTTGTGTGCCCACCAGCTTGGTGGCAGATCCTGAGTGGGAAGTGTCGAGGCAGTGTGCCTGCTAGGATGAGGAGGCTGGCTCACAGTGGTGGAAGCAGCTGGTGGCTGCCATAAAGTTGGTTTCTTCCATAAACGTTGTCCTCTCCTGGAATAGTTACCTATTTGTTGGTTTGCTTACTGTTGAACTGAGGAAGGTCTGGGAGGTAGTAGTTGGTGTCCTCTCATTCCTCAGGTGACTGGCTTTTGGGTACTGTTTACAGTGTGGGTGTAGTTGGAGGTCAGCTTTTGATAAAGTTCTGCTTTGGTTTGAGAGCAGGCTGTTTATATTCTACCAGGCAATACTGAATCCTGATATGGGACAACAAAATCGTAACTCCCAACCCACGTTAGAAACAAGTTGTTCTGGGAAGCTCCCATGGAGCTGTATCCTGCTGTGTCTGTGCCTTGTTACTAATGCCTTTTCTGCAGTGACAAACCAGCACTGTGTTCTCTCCTCTGGAAACCCCCCAGCTCCATGAATTTGTGCTAGCAAGGCACTTGTCTAGGTATCCCTCACTGCTCTGTGCATTGGTCTCCTTTCTGCTTGTTTTCTTTCGTCTGAACATGATAGGGAGCCTCAGTGAGCACAGTCAAGGGATTCCCTGGAAGCACAAGGCTGTGGGCACCGAGTGCAAGCTTAATGGGCTCTCTTGAACACCGTCAGCCACCATCCCCGGTAAAACTAAACCTCCAAACAAACCCAGGAATTTGGCAGATCTGAGGGTTTCAGCAGCGTTTGGAGGAAAGGTTGTAATCTACTAGGCCTCTGCAAAGACTGTCCTTGAAGTGGCAGGGGAATACATGTGCAGGGCAGCAAAGGGTAATAACTGTGGAAAGCTGCCACTGCTGCATCCTTGCAAACATCAGTCCATGCTCCAGTAATGCATCCTGCTGCTTTTTGAGAAGAGTGCAGCCTAGACTAGTGTCTTGCTGCAAAAGAAACATTGTACTTGCTCTGCATTTGGTTTGGATTTCATTTACATTTTGAGCTAGATGCTCAAAATTTGTTATTTTTCATGTTAGACTACAGTACCTCAGTGTGTACGCTAGGCTTCCTTCTAATTCCCTGGTCATAGCTCTGTAGTCAGACTCCCATGACCAAGTCTCCCTTCTTCTGTGCCACAGTGCAAATTTGGGATCATCTGGCAGCACACAGAGAAGGGATGGAGGGACCGCCCCTTCAGCAGCAGTGGCCTTTGGGGACTGCAGCATGTCTGTCTTTTGCTCAGCCACAAAAAAGGGGAATAGTTTGGGCTGCTTTGCTCACTGATAAGGATTAAATGAAATTCCATTGCCAGCTGTGGTTAGTGAAGACTGTCGGCAAGGAACCTGCTCCTGATATTTCAGTTGGCTGTGTCCATGTTTGCTCCTTGGTCTAGGACAGATGATCTCTGGGGTTGAACACCAGGGTTTTGTGTGGCCGTGGCCTGGCTCAGAGAGAGGGTGTCCTGTGCTGCTGAGCCTTACCAGTGGCTCTCCTCTGAGAGGTCCCTAGCCATGCAGGGGAGGAAGCGGAGGATTTGTGCTAATGTGATGGGAGCAGTGTTGGCCTCTTGCTTGCCAGAGGCGTGTTGTGTCTGTAGTGGGACACAGGAAATCATAGGTCAGAAGTGTCACCGACAGGATAACTGCGAGCTATTTCTGGTACTGGTCATGGGCTCCAGTGAGTGACTGAACCCTCCCCAAGGTATCCATGCAGCCTAATGAATTGCTTAAGTTGCAGTTATGAGTCTTAAAAATAACTGTTCTGATGGGATCCCTTTGACAAACAGCACCTAGGCTAGGGCTGTAGAGGATGCTTCCACTGTGGATGTGGTGTTCCAGTTTCAGCAAGTATCTCTGTATCTAATTTTAAGAACAGTGGTTCCTGATTTGTAGTCAGATTTGCAGTCTGACCTACTGCTTTTATTTATCACTGCTCAACCTCTGGATGCAGACCCTGAAAGTCTTCTACAGGCCCAGGACCATGTTGAGACTTTGGCAGTGTTCTTGAGCTTCAGGTAGTACTTGGGCTTGTAGCTGTCGAGTGGTTATATGCTGTTGAGTACTGTGGAAGTAGTTGGTTGCAGACAGCAGGGTGCTAGACAAAGTGGGTGCAGTGGGTGGCCTCTGAGGAGTGACTGCAGATCCAAGGGTGCCCTTAGCACATTGCCCTGATTGCGGTTCTTCAGGGAAGACTCTGGAGAGCAGCGCTGGGGCAAGATGTCCTGCCACCTCTGTTACCAAGGAAACAGTGGCTGCATTTCACAGCCGCTCAATTTTTTTTATTCCAGAGTAAAAGATTAATTTCCAGACTGCAGCTGCATCAAGCTTCTTGGGCATGAGCATGCTGATCTGTTTGGCTATGTCTGACCTCTTGGCTGAGTTGCAGCTGGATCTCAGATGTGAAGTTTCTGACACTTTGGATCTGTGTCCAGCAGTTTTTAAGTATCTGCTGAGATTTCGGGCTGGCTGCAGTACTTTGAGAGGGCATTGGAAACATGTCTTGGAAGTTCATCCCTTTCTGCTGAGTGCAGCTGGCTGTCTCTGCTCTGCCTGTCTGCCCTTTTTCCAAGAGCCTATTCATTGGCTGTGCACGTTTTGTGTGTACATAGAGGTCCACAACAGATTCCTCTGGTGGTGGTACACAGTGGTCCATGGTAAAAGCTGCAAATGCATTTACAACAAAGCGGTGGTTGGGCAGTATCTCCCGGTAATACGTTGTTTTATTGACAACAAATGTTGCAGTCATCAGTGTGAGGAGATTGTTTGCTTTAACCAAGCACGAGAGAGCTGTTAATCATACCGTGATTCAAGAGGTCTGGGGATAACCTTCCTTAGGGTCTGGCTGCCTTCTGTGACTTGTACTGGGGAGGGTGTGCTTGTGGTTGAGCAGCTGTTTACTGCCTGGTGATTTTAGGGAAGCCATGGATCCAAGATCTGAGAAGTCTTTTGGAGCAGGTTCTCACTGGGGCATCTTCTGATCAGAGCCATTGGTCTGATCTGTGAGTCCTCCACTAAGATCACCTCCTAGGGTGAATCAGCAGGCTGTTCTTGCTCAGATACCTCATTAAGGACCTGGCTACCAAAGGAAAACAGCCCAAGCAGTTACGACTTGGCATAGGGGCAGTTAAAGTTGTCCAACAGTGTAAGTCAAAGTATCATTTTCAGGAGGAGCACTCTCTCTCGCGCTCTCTGTGGCTGCAGGAAAGGAGCTCTGTTCCTAGGGC
The DNA here is from genome assembly GCF_963210335.1 of Falco punctatus. NCBI lineage: Eukaryota > Metazoa > Chordata > Aves > Falconiformes > Falconidae > Falco > Falco punctatus. The sequence continues at coordinate 34,396,033 of NC_137592.1, forward strand.
TGTGCATGGTGCCTCCTGTGTGTCCTGCAGATGCAGCTACTAGCGCCGATATTGTGGAGGCAGCTGGTCAATAGAAAGCTGGCAAGAACACCTTTCTGCTGTTTCAGTTGCTAGGGGAGCAGTGCTCAAGGGCTCTGCTGTGTCAATCTACTTGCAGGGAGCAGCCCCCTGTGCTCCCCCAGCCCATCTCAAACTGCTGGGATTTGAATGTGGTGCCTCTGAATGACAACGGTGGAGGCCATCTGTGGCCTTCTCCTGCTTGAGGCCCTGCGTTCATCCAGCTGTCCCACTGAGGGTGGTGTGCTGCGGCCGTCTTTGCACATCAGCAACTGCATGTGCTTGTGGGAACTCTGGAGGCCGCCTCAGAGGAAGGAAGGAGAGGATGTCTGGTGTAGCTGTGCATGTTCTGGGGAAGCTCTCTGCTGAAGGGTGGCTGTGTTACTGTTACTTCCTCCCACGTCCCTGGGAGCTGTATGGGTTCAGTAGCGTGTCTGACAGTTCTCAGAGGCTGCCAAGCTTTGCTTGCTCTTTCTCTCTAAGCCTGGAGAAATGGGAGGCTAGAGACAAAGTTAACTTCAGTTCATTTAGCATCAATGGCTTTATGTTTCTTTGCCGGTCCCTTCTGATACCATGGGCTAGTTCGTAGACTGCAGTTGTTTTCAGGGAAGGTTTTTCCATCTGAGATTTAATAATTTTGAGGATCACTGTGACAAATTAAGATTGGTTTGTCATCCCTTCTTGTCCCTTGGTTGCAAGGCCTGGTGGCTTTGCTGTCCTTGTTCTGGTGGACAAAGTGGTGCTAACAGCTCAGCACCACACCAAAGTGTTGGACGCTGTATGGGCAGTGTCATACAACTGAAGCTGTGATGCCATTTGTTTACTAAGAAACTCTGCTCCAAGGGTGAAGGATTCTTTCATTTCAATAGTTTTGTATTTCTTGATGTAGAAGATGGAGTTTTTCTTGCAAAATGGGCTGGGGTATTTCAATACAAGAAGAATGGACATACATAACTACCATTAGGGAAGTTTGAAACAAGAACATTAAAGAAAGCTGGATTAAAGGTACTCATGTAGCCTTGCTTCTGTTCTGCTGTTATCTTAGCCCTGACAGTTTGAATCGATGAACTTTATTTTAATGCAGTTTGAGATCTTTAATAAAATAGAAAAAAAAAATCCAAGTAACCTGCTGTGTGACATTACCTTGATATCTACATGGCCACTGCTTGGGTTAGGGTGGACTTAAGAACATGAATATGGCTGAACTGTTTTGGTCTAGAACTGCCTTAACCTTGAGTCCTGACTGTGGTTGATGGGATGTTTACAGAAAGAGCATAAGAAGGGCAAGCAGGGCCTCCTGGCTCTGCAGGTGAACAGCTTGGGTGTTTCCTTGGCTGGAACCTTGCTCTGTAGCGGGTGCGTTGGAAAAGCCTTTTACAGCTTGAAGTGGTGGCAGAAGAACTTACAGAAAAAATTGTGGAAGAAACTGAACAAGTAGCCTAGGACTAGATTCACAGGAGCAGTTTGGGCAGATGCCAGTCTGTAATAGCTGGACTACTGAGTGTAGCCTCTTGCTTCAGCCAGAGTCTTTCCCAGGAGACTGGGAGTGGCTGATGGGAAGCCACACTTTTCTAAGGGTTTTAAGGGAGATTTGAGAAACTGGACTAGTAAGCATCAAGCACATTAGTAGAAGCTAAAGAACAGAGGTAGTGGAGCACGTGAATAGATACAATATTGGTGTATGGACCCTTTTGTAAAAACAAGACTTGCCGCTCAGATGTTTTGGAGCTATTGAGGCATAAGAACTGTGAGATCCAGTTGATATGCTGCTTGGATTTCCAAAAGGCATTTAGCAGGATTTCACAGGGGAGCTTCTTAAAAAGCAAAGCTGCCATGGAACAAAGTGGAAAGTGCTCACATGGGTAAATCATTGTTTACATAAATAGCAGGTATACATAGTCAGTTGTCATGGTGAAAGATCACCAGTGGAGATCTGGAGGGATCTGTACTCTGGTACCTATTCAGTACAAACGTAAATAGAAATATTACTTTTTGGAGAACATTGCTATAGCACTGAAGAACTCCAGCCCAGGGAGTGTCTGCTGACGTCTTTCACACACACTCACACATACTTACCCTCTGCAGAGCTTTAGCTGCCTAAATTTTTAGGGAGAGTTTGTGATGCTGTGCTGAAGAGGTAGATGTAACTTAGATTTGCATTTCTGAACAGTTGAACTGTTCAGACTCAGTCTTATATTTTCTTTTTGATTTGAGAGTGTTAAGAGTCTTACGTGTCTCTTCTTGCCAAAATACTGGTTTGGAGCCCTTGAAACTTCCCAGAGAACAGCACAGGTGTTGAAATTGGGCATATTCCTTCACTCGGTTTCTTTTTGTGAAGTGTCAGATGATACTAAACTTCTTCCATTTCCTTAGAAAGAGGAACAAGGATGCTGAATGCCAGGGAAATCATCAAGAATGGTTTAAGGAGTACATTCTGATCCAACTCTGACAGAAGCTGTTGAGGCACTGTGGCAGCTGCAGACACATGATTGAGCTTATTATGGCAACAGTCCGAACCAGCTGCAACTTTTGATGAGCTCTATGTTGTTGGGTTTTTTTTATATTCATGTGATATACAGCAGTGCAGTAGCAAGCATGTTATTCTATACCTATGCTCATGTCCCCCGTGCCTTGGCTGTTCAGGCATGTTTATGTATAAGCTCCCAGCCAGACCTTCTACCCTCCCATCTTAAGAAGCTGTCAGTGGTAGTTCATAGTACATGGAAAGCGTGGAGGAAATAACTGAACAGAAAATTTGTATTGTTCCAGACTCTGGCAAAATGGAGCTCACTCACCAGCCCTCTGTAGTTCAGCTCTAATCAGTGAAATGCACAGTGCCTGCTCAGGCATAGCTATTTTGGCTGCCAGGGATGTATGATGACCCTCTTGCACTCTTCATCAGACATGTTCATCTGTGCTCTTAGCAATGAGAACCTGAAAACTGAAAGGGTAGAATAATGAACACAGTTTACCTTGGTGACCTGCCCTCCAAGGTGGTTGCTGTTGCCTCTTGGCCGTCTTTTTGCCTGCATTTTGCCTGTGCAAGGATCCAGCCAATTCATAGAGAAGACTACAAGCATTTGGAGAAGGACCATGACATCCTAACATCTGCTAGAGAGCTCATGGAGATGGGAGAGTGAGTGGTGTTGGGCCTCTCCTTCTCTGACCTCTCTGTATGGAGATGTGCATGACCAGAATGTATTTAAACTTTCCATGGGGAAACATAAATACTTGTTCACATATAGAGCCCAGCTTGCATCAAGTGTTCCTAGTCCCTGTTTTTGTGCTGCAGTACACATGGATGTTTGGGTGGGCTTGCGTTGGTGGCAGGGCTCAGGGGCTTCTGGCTCTCTCACAGTGTGCTGGCTGCTCGCTCCCCTGCTCTTGAGGAGCTGCTTGCCGGTGTGTGAAAGCTCATTGCAATTCAGGGGAAGTAGCTGAAACTTCTCTTCTTCTGCAAAACTAGGTCAGGGAAATCTGCCTGTCAGGAATATCTGGAGGGAGAAAAGGGGATTTGGTGAAGGGTGATAAGAGCACAACACAATCCGCCTCCATCTGTTTTTATTGAAGAGATCTGTGGTGTGAATGTAAGTCACAAAGGCTTCTATAAAAATACGAGTTCTTGCTAGAATGGCATCTGGTGACCCGAGGTGTGAGTCCAAAGTGGGACCATTCAGTCCGACTTCTCTGTGATCTTGGGCATCTCACTTTCCCTTTCTGCACCCAGCCTCCTCATCCAAAACAAAAACAAGGAGCAGTGCCAGGGAGGGGGGTTGAGAAGGTGTGACTGAATGACCAGCAGCTTTGCTAGGTTGTGCAGTGGGATGGGAATATGAGGTGAATTGTGTGAGCTCTAGTGATCCATTGTAATAGCAAAAAGGAAGAGATGAGTACAAACAGCTGTGTTTTGGCTAGTTACTTTTTACCTGGAGGGGAAGAGCCCCAGGGGTGTGTGGGGTGTGTATGTGAGGATTGCTGTTGCTTGTCTTCCACTACAGCAGTGGAAGGGAAATTCGGTCAGACAAAACCCCACTGGGTTCAAACCAGCTCAGTGGAAGATGAGCATTACTGTCCAATTTTTGGCAACCTGGCTGGCTTGAGTAGCTCTTGTTACACCCCTCATTCTCCCAGCAAGAGTGTTTTGAACTACTCCAAATGAGTCTCTTTCCTCTTACCTGAGAGCTTTTCAAAGATGTGCATTTGCTGCTGCCAGGCTTGGGTCAGCTGAGTGCTCCAGTGGGAAGAATTTGTGCCAGTGCTTTCCTTCAGGCCAGCTGCAGCATGAGTGGTTTGCAGCAAGTTGGCCTTCTTTCCCATAGCCATCCTGTTTTCGTGGCTGTGTGTCATATGCTAGAGGCTGAGCAGTGCCTGGTAAAGGCTTTTTGGACTTACATTGTGCTTATGGTCTGGTGAAAGCAGCGAGCGGAGCTCAGCCAGGCACACTTGCATTTGCATGGACTGTGTTTGCGCATCGCTGCAGAAAGCAGCAGCCTGCAGGATGGGTTTGCTTGAGCTTGACACAGCAGGAAGTGAAGCGTGGACATGGATGAGGAGGGGCTTACGCTGTGCCACGGGCTGGTGCAGTGACTTGCAGCCTGCAGAAGACACTAGGAAGTGTGACGTGGAAGCTCTTATGTGTCTGAGCCTTTAGTGCCTTGGAGATGGGCTTTTTAACAGCCCTCAGGACTTTCAGGGTATGGACTGACAAGTCTTGGAGGGCAGCAGTGTGTCCTGCTATAAGCTTGTATTGTACCCTGGGCTCCTGTTTGACCATAGTACAATAGGACAAAAATGCTTTCCTTTTAAGAAGGGCTGTACTTAGACAAATGTGTGCATGAGGCTGGATGGAGGAGAAACCTTGTGAAGAACAGCGCCTCTTCTTTGGTAGCAGGTAGACCTCTCCTGATGCATTGCTGAGGGCACTCAGCATTTAGTCTAACAAATCTCTTCCTGTTTGCAAATGTGCACAGCTGGTAGCCATGTGGGTGCAGAGTTTTCTTGCTGCCTCAAATGCAAAAGAAATTTATTTGATGTTGCTGCTTCCAGTGTGCTGGTCTCCTTTCAAAACGGGAGAAGCCGGTTTGATACATGTTAGCGAAGGAGGTCAGGTTTTCAGAAATGTTGATGGCTTTATGCTGTTCTCTGTGTATAGAGTTGGTTTTGGGTGATGTGAGCAAGAGTTTCTCATGCTGCCAATTCTTAGCCCAGTGACTAGTGTTTGAACATGGGAGTAATATCTGCCAGGAAGACAACCTCAGTCGCTTTGGGGCTGAAGTCCAAATCTAGATCAAAAGCGTCAAATGTGGGTGTCTTAAAATGCCAGACTCAGCTGGAGGCATAAGTTTTGAGATGGAAGTGCCTCACCTCACCAGTTCGTATCGAAAAGGTATGTCCCTAGGAGAGGTGTTTACTTCAGAAAACTTATTAGGACTTACCGTAAAAATATTGGGCCAATGAAGAGAATCTTGTTGAGGCACAACAAGATAAATACATCTTCATGTTAATTACTTTTGGCAACATGCATTCATCTGTGACTTCTGCCAGAGCAAATGCAATGGACCTTAAGCCTCTGACAGAGTTCAAGATCTGTATGTTGCTAATAGGAGTCCTCAGGGGCTTGGATGATGGATGGATCACTTGTCCCTTTTGGTGGTCAGAAGAGAAACATGCAAGGCTGTCAGACAACACAAACTTTCTTCAAAATGTGTCAGAGCTGGGGTACCAAGTGCTAATGGTAATGCTGCTCCTACTGCTAGCAGACTCCCAAGGCTCTGTTGCAGCCTTGCTTCTGCTTTCTTACATTCTGGAACATCTCTATAGAAAAAGCTTTATGCACTTTCTCACAGAAGGAGGTTGAAGTCAGTAATCCATCTCTGGAAAGTCCTTACCACTTACCAGTGGCAAGCATGGCTGTTGACAGCAGCATGGGCTCAGGATGATCACCAAGGTAAAGTGTTCGCAAGCACATGTGAAGTCCCTGTGGTCTTTCCTCCTGGAGTGCTATAAAAATTATAGGGATATTCAGCTTACTTGTTTCTAGCTTCCATTTTTAAAAGTGAGAGAGTGACTCACTTTATGTTTACTAGATTGAAAATTCACAAATAATTGATCTGCTTTTGTATGGAATTGAAAGTTCAGTTCAAATCTCCAAAGTTAGTCTCTTAAAACTAGCTGACTAAAACTACTTTAGATGTACTGGATTAAAAGAAAATTCATCTAAACATATTCTGTATAGAAAGCTCAGTTAATTGGCTGGAGGATTATTATTCCTGAGTAGTCAGAAACCAATGGATTCTGTTCAGTGCCCTCCAAGATTCTGGAGTGAGCAGGTCTTATTGTATACACTCTTCCCTTTTACTTGGAGCTTCAAAGAGGAAAATCAGCTTTGTGCTTTTTCAAGCTTCCAGTTGGGTTTCTCAACTCTGCAACTTGCCAATGAACCAAAGTGTTTCATTTCTGTTTGCAGAGGTATTCTCTCTGAGCACCCAGGGCAGGAAACGGCTGTCAAGGCTTGGGCTAGCACTCGGCTAACTCTGGTTCCAGATGTCAGTCTGCTGAATTCCCTGTGCTTGCTTTGAGTTTTTTTAAAGCTATGAAGCATTTTTACAGCAAAAACTTATTTTTAAGTTCACAGAAAATAGTTTTTATTGGCTGTGTAGTAGGATGATTGTTAAAATTTCCATGTAGTTATTAGGTGTATTTCTCTTCTCTAAAAGATTTGAATAGAATATCTCAACTTTTGTGTCTGCTCTAAGGAGTGCTGACTTGACTTTTACCTGCACATCTGCTTTGGAGGAAGGCTGTTACAGAGGAGATTAAAGAGCTTTTTGCAAATATTCTCTTTGCACTGAGGCTTAAGTGCAATGAAATCTGAAGAGAGACACAGGATTACTGAAGCATGGAGGTTCTCAGCACAGATGAATAGCCACAGTTGTGTGGTCCCCAAAAAGCACACCCACCTGAAAATTGTTAGTTGTGCATCCGTGGCTGATCAGTCTGGCCTGGGGTTTGGGCAGGACTGTGTACTTCATTGGCAAGGCCCAGTTGTAAGATCCTGGCCTGGAGGACTGTGCCCTGTGAGCTGCAGGTCCTGGGAAGGTGCTGTGCTTGCAGGACTTGCTATCAGACTTCAATTCATTCTTGGCTTCCCTAGAAGTGTTGGTTTTTGCCTACAGTGGTTCTGCTTTTGCAAGATGCTCTTGCCTTTTCTTCTGATGTAAACCTTCCTCCTTTCGTTGATTGTGCTGTTTGTTCCCATCCTTTCCTTGCTGTCACCTTTTATCTCCTCTGACACAGACCATGGATGGATGCTGCCTAGAAGTCTTTGACACTGAATGTGAGTTGAATCACTTGGAGTATGTGAGATAATTAGGTACAATTGTGTGCAGATGAAAAAAACAAATTTCAGAAAAAGCTCACAAAAACCCGATGCTAAACAAGGCTGATTTCTACATGCATAGTGTTTATTTTTGACAAGGGTATGATCAGATCAGCTTGTGCCATGTGACAGTGCTGGAGACCTAGTTGCTTCTCAGCAGGTAAATTTTGTCCCATGTCTAAGACATGCCTTGGCCCTGTGCTGCATGTGGTTTTGGCATCCTGAGAAGGATGGGAAGGTTGTACATACTCTCGATGAGTGCAGGAGTAACTTCAGAAGGGTGCAATTTTAACTGACCTGTAGATCCTTCTCTAATTGCATGCTAATTTAAAGCAGGGATTATTCTTGTAAAGCCTTATTTAAATTTTCCAGTGCAGTTTTATTGCATGTTAAAAAACCTAAATAGTGCAGGCTTGGTGTATGTCCTTCATTGGTTAGAAGCCAGTTGTAGATAGTGTGTGGTGTGTGCAGCTGAACCTACTGTGTCAGTTTGAAATCGTCTGCTTGGCCTTACGTGGGTGTCGACAGAGAAATTCTAGAAAGCAGTGCAGTAGCTGGTTGTGGACCCCGGTCAGCACCTCTGCCTTTCCACTCAAAAACACTGGAGTGATCTACTCTCTGGTTGAGCGGCAGTGCTCTTTTAGGCTTTCTAAAGCAAAAGCCTCCTCCGTCAATGGCTGATGCCTTGAAAGGGAGACCTCCAGACCTCCTTCCTTCTTTCAGGGTACAAATCCGGTTTTATTTTCCCTCTTGTTGGGTTCTCCCTAGTTCAGTTTCTGGGCTGTCTTTCCCTCTTGTACAAAACAGGGCTGGCTGCGCTCCAGGTCTGTAAAGACCCACATTGTTCCGTGTGGAATTGCTCATCACAACTGGTTATTCCCTTTAAACAAGCATCTTTGGGTGCAGGCGACATCATAGAATTGTTTTGGTTGGAAGAGCCCTTTAAGATCATAGAGCCCAATATCAGAGGACCTTGGTGGTATTTGCTTCTGTGGGCAGGACCAAACTGCCCTGTTCCCTCAGTGGGTCAGTGTACTTGGTACCAGAGCCAGCCCCAGTGATACTGCAAAATGGTTCTTCAAGACATCATTGCCAGAGTTGTGGTAGACGAGCGGTTCAGTTCAGGTTGGGTGGAGCTTCCCTGTATTGTGACATGGCTCTGTGCTGTGCTGTGTTGGCTGTGAGTGCTTGGTGTGGTGGGGAGCTGATGGGGCCTAGCTTTATCTATGTAGGACACGGTGGGCTGAATATGGGAATCCTGGGCTGCTGAGCTGCTGCTCTAGTGCAGGTGTTAGGAGTAAGCATGCAATATCTGCAGTGGCAGTGCTGGCACTGCTTCTCCTGTGTCAGGTTGGTCTAGAGAGCTGCCCTGAGCGTCTCCCACCCAGCAGTAAGCAGGACTGCTGCTGTTGGGCTTGGCATCCCTGGCCCTGCCACTGCTGGAGATACGGCTTGTATTTGTGAGGCTAGGTGCTCTGAGCATGTCAGATGGTTGGTGCACCTTCCAGGGTTCTGGATAGTTGCTGGGTCTCCAGGTATTGTGTACCTGTGTCTCCCCTCACCTGTCTGTGCCTCCATCCCTTCCACCACATCTGGGCTGATCCAGCAACCTGCCACTTACGATAAGGAGCAATGATGATGCTCTGATGCAGTCTCTGATCTTTTATATGTTACATGAGGGAAGGGTAATGTGATTGCATCCACGGAATCACACTAACAAAAGACCCTGTGCCTTTGTACCAGGGTAGCAGTGCTCTTCATAATTCCCAGGGGAACAGCTTCCTCTGCCTTCTTTCCATATATGATTATCCTGAGGAAGGGACTCACCTCTCCTTTGAACTGGCAGCCTATTTAGAGCTGAGCACCAGCAAATATAACATGCTACTAATAACCTAATGAATGCTTTGGGGGCCTTGGCTTCTCTAGGCTGGTGCTTTGCTCTTGTTTCTGCATATTGCTGTTCATGCCCTGGGTAATTTGACTTTGTTTCATCTTTTAGATGCTTGCTTCTTGGCCCTGGGAACTGAAGATAGTACCGTCTAGCCAGGCTGCTGTGCTGCCCCTCCCTTTGGGCATTAGGTTGGCTTGTGTGATGCTTTCACAGCATTTCTGTTAAGGAGCTGCCAGATGTTTCTGAACTAGGTTTTTCCTTTGGGTGGTACCCTATTGGTATGTCTAGATCCTGGGCATTTAGTTAAGTTTGCTCTTCTGATGTTGTCCCTTGACTTTTTTACTTCTCTTAAAAAATTGTAACTGGTTAGAATTTCACAGCCACTTGCAGCCTTACTGCCTGCCTTTCTTAACCACTTACTCTGTGTTAGTCAGATTCAGAGCTGTCCCCTCGTGGCTGTTGTCAAAACTTTGCAATATATTCTGGGCTTGAACTAGCTTTTATTTCTTTTATAGGCTTCTTTTATAGTTTGATCAGTGAACTAAAAAAGCCACATTTTTGTTTCTTCTGCTTCAGTTGGCTGGTGCAGAGCTGCCTGTGGGCCAGTCCCAAGGTATGTGCGCTGGCATAAGTTTCTCTAACTGGCTGTGTAAAAGAGCTGGAGACGACTCATTTCGGAAATGTTTAACAACGTCCTGTGTAAAATTCGGAGTACTTGGAAAGAAAACAAGGACAGTGCATTGGACTACAGACCTGACTTGGCCAACGCATGCCTGAATAACAGGCATAAAGAAGCACCTCTGTTGCAGCAGGTGGCTTTGTGTGTACCTATCATGCAGGAAATTCTTTACTTCAGCCACAGATTCCCACGGGCTTGTGGGAGGAGCTGTATGATAAACCACCTGTCCCTCTATTTCCTGGTATCTCCGATAGGCACTTTGGTGCTCTGATGAGTACTAAAAAAATGTACTTTAAAAAGAATAAGTGGTTGGTAGGGTGTTGAAGTTTTCATGCATGTTGCAAATTCAGATTGTCTTAGCCAGGGTGGCTGTGTGTGCCTGGTGTGGCTGTAATACAGGATGTGGTGAGGTGGCACACCACGTTATTTACAGACCCTTTTGCTGGGCAAAATGTCTGTTGTGATAGCTCCTGGCTCAGATTGCAGCTTGCTGAGATGCTGGATGGGCACAGTGATCCTTGGAAAGAATATCTTGTTCCACTGGGACAGCAGCTGGAAGTGAGCAGCTCCAGGTGCATGGAGTGTTGTCTGCTTGGTCTGTGTGCTGCTTCCAGAGCCCCCAGGGCCCTGTCAGCCCGTGAGTAACTGTCTGATGCTGCTGAGCCCAAGCTGCAGCGCCTTTGCAGCTGGGCAGCATGGCAGCCTGCTGGGAAATCTCATAGTGCCAGTGACATAAATGACTTCAGGCAGCAGCTGCCTGCATGCTTTGCCTGGAGAGGTCCTCAAGGGGAAACTGCCTTTGCTCTGGCCTGCTGGAGCTCAGGCTGCTCCCTAGATACAGCTCCTCTGCTTTTGCAGGGCAGCCAGTGCATGCTTCTTGATGCCTGCACCCAGCGAGCCTGATGTTACAGGGGTGGACTTGAGCACAAAGCACTATTATATGGCTGGGGTTTTCTGGTAAATACCATAGTATCCCTCAGCTAATGATCTAGCATGAACCATAGCAACATGTACAGCCTTCTCACTTCCACTCCAGCTGCATGGGTTGTGTGGCACCTCTGCCTCAGGAAAGCATGCGTGGTTGGGTAGAAACAGCCCAGCAGCTTTGGATTGCAGGGGTGTGACATGGTGGTCATCTCTGCCAGCAGGGGCTATTTCTGAAGGTGACTGATGAGGAGAAGCAGTGCACACTAGAGTGTTTGCAGGCATCTCTATGCTAAAAGGAAAGCTGCTCTGTAGCACCCCAGGTAAGCTGCAGCTCCTTGCCATGGGGTGTGTGAGATAGCTCTGGTATGTCTGTGACAGTGACAGGTTGTAGCAGCTGACAAGGCCTTTCCAGGCAGATCTCAGGGTTTCCATTCCACCCCCTGATCTTGCTTTTGACACTGAATGCACAGTGACTGTTCTCCTGTGATTTTAACAACTGTCCTTTCATAGCTCCCCCACTTTTCAGACAAGGGTCCTTGTGTGTGGTCAGCACAGTGGCCTTGCTAGTCTTTATCAGTGGGTTGAGAGACTTGTGTTATCAAAGAGGTTAAAAACCCATTGGGAAATGCCGTGCAGAAAATTTAAGGTCACTTTTAGTCAATCTGGATTCTTTTTGCTTTCACCTGGGAAGTAGTCCACAGGGACTCAGTGGTTTGGGGTGATGGGTGAAAAGCAGTACCTTCAGCAGTACTGTGTTATGAAGGTACAAGTGGGTGATTACAAACCGGCTAAAAGGAAAAGATTTAAAGCAAAACTAGTGGGGAAAGCTGTGAACAGAGGCTAAATACATCTGGGAAGACTGCACAGCAACTCTGTTGAAATAACAGTGTTCCAGCCTGTACAGATCCTGGGCACGATAATAGTAGGCTATAATGCTGCAGAAGGGCATTTTTCTGTTGCTGACTTTTTCTAGCACAGAGCAGCATGACCAGACTGTAAAATGACATTATTAGGTGCCAGGTTTGTATCTGACTTGAATCAGATTAAATGTTAGCAGGAAAAGAATTTTGTTGGGAAACATGCAGTTCCCAAGAGTATTTTAGTCTTTCCTCTTAGCTTTTGAACCTGCTGGGCAACTTCATTTGGTATTTATGGAAGACTAGAAGGAAAGAACTTTTAAAACCACATCGCTTGGTATAAGGAGGGTGCAGGGAAACCTCAAGAGCAGCAAAATGTGTCAGTTCAAATTTTGAAGCTGCAGCCCCATCAGAGTGGAGAGCTGGGCATTGTCTGCCTTGTCCTTGGCACCTGCTCCTTGTGTTTTGCTTTAGTGTGGTTATGTTGCCTACTTGGGCAGGCTGGAGGCTTGTGGAGCAGAACTGTACTGTGTGAGGGAGGCATTTAGTACAGCTTTACAGGCAGGCATGAAGCTGTCACAAAACAGTAGCAGCCTGGATGGTGGCTGTGTGGGGTCCAGGACTGTGCCAGTGACATCAGAGATGGAGCAGCTCTTCCCTGGAGTGGCTTGGCTCAGAAAGAAATGGAATAGCACAGAGGAAAGCTGGATGTGCAGAAGGCTGTGGCTTGCCTCAGTGCACAGTGGTATCTGCCTTAACTCTCTGGACTGGTAGGTTCAATCCCTGCCGAGCAGAGCTCTGTATTAAAAGCTGCCTGGAGAGAGGAGACTTGCTAGGAAGGAGGGGCAGGAATAGCCCTGTCAATGCTGACAGCTGTAGTTGTCAGTTTCCTCTTGCCCGAGTTCTGTGCTGGCTGCATACATAGGCAGTGCTCGTCCTGCTTGGGAGTTTGTGATGCTCGGTAGGCCTAGCACCACAGCAGCAGCTGTTCTTTCTTCCCACAGTGGGACCAGCTGCATTGGCAGGAATGACATCTGAGATCAGAGTAGGAAGTATGTGTGTCTTGTGTGTAATTTGCTCTCCAGGCTGGCAAAGCATGTGGAAGCTCTCAGTCCACAGCAGGGATAGGTCAGAAAGCGACATTTCTCAGGAGGAAGCAGTCCTCAGGTTGGGAGATGGCATTCAGGTTATATATAGACTTCAGCTGTGTCTTTGTCTGCTGTGTGCAGTGTCCCGCACTGAGCCACCCTCGAAATGAGCACAGAGGCAAGCACTTGTGTCCTAGACACAAGTCCACAACACAAACAGCTAGCTGGCCAGAGCTGTCCGCTTCGTTTCAAGGCTGCCAGTATTGCTGAGCCCAAAACTGTGGAGCTGTCTGTAGCTATGGAGCCTGTAAAGGACAGCTGTGCTTAGAGGAATCAGCCTGAGAATAGGAAGGGAACATTTCGTCATACAGGCTTATCTTTGACTTGAGTCCGCTATTGCATTTGCATTGGTCTGAGAAAGTATTTTTCCTGTTCGGAAGCAATTTGCTTGGAGAGAAGCTGGCATACACTTGCCCATGTGATGAGGCACGTCCAAACCTCAGCAGCCTTGAGAAGAAAGCACACTTGCTCTGGAGCAGTCAGGTGTAGGCCTGAGCAGTAGGAATCACAGGCAGCTTCACTGGGCTGAGAGTGTCACTGCTGTCTGCGCTTAGTGGGATGCTGGAGAAGATGGAATACTCCTTGGTTGGGTGTATGGCCTTGGCCGAGCGTTTTATGTGAGAGCTGTTTGTCCATTGCAGCCAGGCCTGCTGTGTGCTGATTTGGGGGGCCGTGACCCCTGCAGTGGCACTGAAGAAGCCATGCACCCTCATGCCTCTGCTTCATTGCCCTCCTCCTTGGACCAGCCTACCCTTTCTCACTATGCCACGGGCAGCGAATAAGCAAGGGAAGCCAATTCAGCTCTTGTCCTGAACTTTCTTTCATTAGAAGTGCAGTGTTACAAGTAGTTCAGATCTTCTTCCACATGCACAACCTGCATGTTAACATTTTGGCAGCACAAAAGCAGCTGAAAGCCTGTAGTAGATGTAGGAAAAGTGCTATGCACCCTGAGTGCAGCACTGCTGCTGGTCTGTCTGCCCCTCCTCGTGTGACTCTCTGCGTTTAGGGCTGATGTACACTCAGTACCGCATCTTGGCTGATCTCTTTTAACAAGGATGTTTCAAAAGCTTAACTTCTTAAAACCTGACAAGGAAACATAGTGGCTGGTCCAAGAACAATTTTGGCTGTAGCTATCAGATTACCAGTTTTGAAAGCCCTAGGGAAGAGAATGATTTTGCACATCAGTGTTGGGTATTTAGAAAGATTTTTATATTCTCCTAGATAAATCTAACAGATCTCTTCTGTAATGCTGAGTGAATCTTACACCCTCCAGACAATCAGTGAATCCATTACCTGGCTGTGCTCGATCCTCCCTCACACCTGGCTTTCACACAGGTAGCAAGCAGCTCTGATAGCTGTTGCTGGTGATAGCTGGTGCCTGCTGCTGCTGCCGGCTGAGACATGCACAAGGTCTGCCAATGTTCGTGTCACTTCTCTGAGCCTCCTTACGTTGTAGGTGCATTTGAACCAGCCTGGTATGTCTGCTATGCCTTGTCCTAACTGTTGTGTCTCTTCAGGGTGTGACCTGCTCTTTCCCGTGCATCTGTTGTGAGTGGCTGTACCGTCTCAGAGGTACTGCAATGCTATGATTGGCACAGGAGCGCCAAGAGGTTGTGATGGGAGAGCAGCTGTTCCTGGGAGGCCTCTGGGTGGCAGTCACAGCTCCTGGGCAGACCGGGGTATGGTCCCTGCAGTGGGAAAGCTGCTTCTGAGTGTTTAATAGAGCAGCTGGGTGCGGCAAGCTCAAGGGCAAGTCGCTGACCAAACCAGAGCTGTTCTGTGATCATCTGCCCAGAGATTAAAGAGTTAGGCACTTTTCCAAAGGCTGATCAGAGCAGGTCATGCCTGATAAATGTACATGCACAGTGAGATGGTGATGTTTAATGCAGTTAAAAATGGACTGCCCAGTCAGATGATGACAGCAACGGCTGTTGGGGTGGGCTTTCTGTCCTCTGAGGATAGGAAAAATGAAAAAAATGAGGTGCTCCAATACCGTCGTGCTGAGGTCCCATTTAATGTGCTGCACTGGCCTCTTCGCAAAGAGGCTGCAGTCTGTCTTGAATGGCCATCCCAGGGGGCATGTGCTAACACAGGGCTGTAAGCAGGACTCTGCACAGCTGTGAGCAGCCAGTCATGAAGACAAGGAAGGGTAGATGTAGCTACTTGCAGGACACAGTTTTCTTCCCTTTGCCTCCGATTTGTCCTGACTGAGGATGCCCTCTTACTGTTGGTAGTGTACACTCTGCTGACACTGGCATTCTTCGCTGTTTTAAGCATGCATTTGTCCTCTGTCCTCCTCCCGTGTAGTGCAGATAACTTGGTGCTGTGGGGAGAAGGAACCCTTTCTCAGCATGGGCTTTATGTTCCTTTGCTGTTATAACCCTCAGAGACAAAAGGAAGAAGAGTGTCAGCAGGTCGTCCAGAATTTGTGAGCTTTGGCCTTGGGTTTGGTCTCTCTAGAGCCACGTGGAGGGAGGTGGGATGATGGAGGGGACCAGGAATAGTCACATGGGGAAACAGGCTGGATATCCTAAAGCAGGCAGAGCCATAAGCTGTAAAATGCTTTACAGGAAATGAAAGGATTTTCATTTCCAACCTGGAGGTTTTTGTCTTTCTGTCCCTTATGTTTTGGGATTTCCTTTGGGAATGTCACTTGGGAATCGGGATGAGTCAAACCTACTGCAATTTGCAGTAACAGAAGTCTGCTCTGGATCCAGCAGCAGGGCAGATGCGTGCTATTGGTAGCAAAGTTGCTGTCAGCCAGGATGCTGGGGAGCCAAAATGCTTCCTCTCTCACAGCAAGGAGGGGATTGCTCGTCAGCACTAGGGCTGTTGTGCTGCACACCACCCTGTGTAGCTCAGCTAGGGGACCCTGTTACACAGCAGGCATTTGGTGGCCCTGGCCCTAGTTCCTTGGGGCCTCCAGGAGGGTGCCTTTGTGGCCTTTGGTCTCTGCATCCTGCTGTGTTACTCCAGTGCAGCTTGCTTTACATGCGCTTCCCAGGCAGCAGCAGTTGCTGGAGGGCAGAGAGGCAAGTGTGCTAGCAAGTCTTGAATGCTCTGTCACACTTTCCCTTGGGGAGGCTCTCAAAGCAGGCTAACACCAGCTTTCATCCCAGTTCATCTCAAAGCATGTAATTGGTCCACCTACTCGTCCTGATGCCAGAGCTGCAGAGCTTGATGAATCTGCTGCTGTCCCAGTTCATCGCTCCTGTTTGCTGGCAACAGGGACTTGGTTTCTGAAAGTGGAGTAGGTCTCTCCTCCCCTCTGTGTGCATGAGTGGTGTCTTGTGCTTATGTACGGCTGAGGAAGTATCTTGACTTCAGAAAGCTGTGGCTGAGTGCACATTCACTGCTTGCACCCCATTTGTGTGCTCTTCTCTTAGCGCCTGCTTTGGCCACTATCAGAGGTGAGCTGTAGGGCTGGACACCTCTCTGTTCGGGGCGGGTAAAGCTGCTTCTCCGAACTGTTGTGTGAGACTAGCCAGCCCGCAGGGTGAGCTGCAGGGCAACCCCATCGCCCGGGGTGGCTGGTGCTGGCCGGCTGCCTTCTGCCCTCCAGTGGGAAGCCTCGCAGGAAAGAGGTGCTGCACAGCAACTGAGCAGGGCTACAGGAGCGGCCCGTACCTTGCAAGGCCCACTGAACATCTGCCATTGCTCCAGAAGCCCAGTCTCAGAGATGGATATCTCCTTGAAAGGCAAACCTGAGCTGTCGAGGTCAGGAAAAATACTGAGGAGCTGCTAAACTGCTGCTGTTGAAGGCTTAGTCCACAGCTGTGTGTCTAATAAGGATGGTAGTGTTGACAAGGATGCATGGAGGGCCAGTGCTGGGAAAGGTGGATGTGCTCTAATATTTGTAGGTGGCATGGGAGCACCAGGCAAAACCCAGGGAGCCTGGCTGCTGCCACTTGAAGGAATGAGTGCAAATGTTCAGGAAAACAATCCTGCCCAGAGAATGAGCTGCTACTCACCCGTGGTCAGTAAGCCAAGCACTGAACAGCCCAGAGTCCCAGCAGAAAAAATATACTGCGTCTGCTCAAAAGGAGTGTGAGACCTGCTGTTAAGGTTTTATATCCTGTTACTGGCCAGATGTACCGTTCAGAGTCCTTGTTGCTGCCTTGCTTTACACTCTAGACTTCACCTTCCATGTACCTCAGAAGTGCTCCTTGGCACCTCTGCCTCCTCAGTGCTTGTGTCCTGTGCAAAAAGAGATGTCTGAGGTTCCTTGTTTACCCAGAGCTCAAGCTGCTTCTCTGCCAGGCGCCTTTGCCAGTTTGTGGATAAGTTTTGGCTAGTTTTGCAGCTCCAGTTTTACAGGGTGCTTCTAGAGCCCCCTCACCGTGTACAGTGTACCCCCAAATCTTTTTGCTGAGGCCATAGGTAGGTCTAAATAGTTTTCCTCTCCTTACTAGTTGCTCTCGGGCTTACAGGCAAAGCACAGGCTGTAACTTGCTACTCCTGTACTGTGCACAGATGCATTTTCATCCTATTTTCCTTCCCTCTCTACCAGCCTTAGGAGCTGTACCTCTAATTTGTATTCCCCTGGCATCAGGGACTTTAGAGGTGTGTGGCCTTCACTGAAACATTGGCCTTGAAATGCAACAGTAAACCCAGCCACTGTGAGTGTTACCTGTGGGCAGCGGTCACCTGTTGGGACAGGAGGTTGGGTGAATTTGGAAACAACAGCTGGAGCCAGTGCTTTGCTGCTGGCACTGAATTTCACAAAATAAATGTTACAGGAGCTTTGCTTTTCAAGGTGAATGCACAGGCGAGGTTGGTGACAATGTTATAAGCGTTTCATCAGAATTCAGAGCAAAAATTCCAAATTAATCATTTAACTAGAGAGGGAGAAAACAGCTGAGAAGCTGCAACCTGGGGGGGGGAAGGAAAAAATGTGCATAGAATGATGCTTTGGGGTGTTTTCAAAGTATGACTTCAATGTTTAAGAACATACTCTAGAAAAGTGCATACTCTAGAAAATTTCAGCTTTGAGGCTTTAAATGCTATCAGACAGTTAACTCAGTGGGTTCCTGGGTTTGCTTCTTTCTCTAGCCCCCTTCCCCCTCCATCTTATTTTGATGTAATTGCAGGATCTCAACTTTGAAAGTTAGTGCTTGTTTAGCTAAGGTGAGTGAGAGAGTGTCTGTGTGCATGTGTCGGTGCACGCATGTGTCAGTGCGCACATGTGTCTGCTCCTTAGCCAGGGGGGTGCCGTCAGGATGCATGTGTTTGTATGTATGTACCTGTGCTCCTTTTCATTACCACCACCTTAGCTGAGGCGTGGGTGGCAGTGATGGGTGTGTGAATGTGGGTATGTGTACATGTACTCTTTGTTTGTGATGTCCTCAGCCAGCAGCGGTGGTGGGCTGTGTGCTTCTTGGTATCTTCAGCTTTGGTACCAGGTTGAATAAAGAGGTAGAGCGGAATGAATGAAGGTTAGGAGCTGCTTTATTTTATTGCATGTTTAAAAAGCCATGATCAGGAAAGAGGATTTTTGGCTGACGAACCATCCCAGTTAGTGATGGAAAGAAGGCAGCATTTTTTAAGATAATATCAGGAAATGGTGAGTATCACTTGCCAGTGAACAACTGGTAGTGGAGTGTAGGAGTACTGGAGTTCCAGGAGGCTGTCGGACTGTCCTGTTGGAGCTCATTTTCCTTGTTGCTGTCAGTCACCGTTGCTATCAGTGTTACACAGTCATGTTCACCACAGCACAATACAGAGGCAGTCCTTGCAGTAGTTCCACAGCTCGAGTAATTGCTACTTAATCTGTTTAATTATATGAGCAGGAAGATCCAGATTTATAACTTATCTACCAAAAAGTGCAGTGACTTTAGGGAATCACGGTGATCAGTTCTGGGCAAGACCATGGGGTAGTTGCCGTGGGATTTGGCTCAAGCGTTCAGATAGGCACTGCCGTTCTGATCCCTGTGATCAGTCCTGTCCTATAGAGGTCTTCAGGGATTAGTGGGAGACCCACTGCTCTCTGGAACTGGTGCCAAACACTTAGCGGTGACAGAAATCTAGGTGATGCAGGGATTGATTAAGTAACAGATCAAAAGAGGGTCATCAGGGACAGCCAAGCTGCTAGGGAGCACCCTTTTAAAAATTGTGTGCTCTTGTGCTGCAAATAAGTACATTTAGACTCCAGGACACGCATGCTAATTTCTGTGGGATGGGCAGTGGTATTTCAGAAAGCACTGTTTTGAGAAGGGGTTGGAGTTGCAGGGTAACATATACGTGAGCTTGTGAGATCTTTTGAGTGCTGCAGGGGGGGATGAGCAGAGAGCGGAAGGGGGTTACTACCTTCCCGTACGTGGTTCGGTAAGGACCAGGGGCAGAGTACAGGGTCTCCCCCTGTGTAAAAGAGACCTTGAAAACTGGAGAGGGATAGAAAGAAGCTTTGAAGTGCCTTATTGGAAATAAAAGAGCTGCCCAAGTGGGCAGAGCTGATCAGTATGCATGTACTCTTCCCCGAGGAAAAATACCAGGTACCGACAGGACTCTGAAGTGCCTCAGATTGGAGCATGAAGAGCTAATGAATGGATTAGTTTGGATAAGGAGTGTGTTTTTACAGTGAGAACAACTGCTAGGTAGAATTATAATCTTTCAATATCCTCCAATTAAGACTGGATATCCTTATGGAAGTTTTAATCTTTTTGGGATAACTTTTTAACACAGATAACTCACATCTAGATATGTGCTGTATGGAAAATTTGAGTACATGTTCTGTACTTGCCTTATACATTCAAGCCTGATTCCTCTCTGTGGCTTGTCTAGGGACTAGGGACAGTCAAAGTTAGAACTGGTTAGCAATGGTGTTAGCTAAGCTTAGCCTCTTTGAAGACTTTTTCTTAGTACATCTGGTGTGGTTTGCTGTAACCCATCTTTCTGTTAGTACTCAGTCCTGCCCTCCCTGCCCTAGAGGTGGCCTCCTTGTCTTTGGCCACGCTCCCCACTGCTCACTCCTAGCCTTGCCTAAGTGTTTCTGGGGAGCAAGAAGCCTGCCCTAGATGATTTCTCCCTTCCTACAAGCAGAGGCTCAAACAGGAAGGGTGGACAGGGATGGGATCACTGATTACAGTGCTGGAGGTGGGTATGAGGGCTTAGGGGGCTGTAGCCCTGGGTTTTGGCTGAAGGAATCCAGGCCATCTGGCAAAGAGGCAGGACTCCCAGCTTCCTGACTTCTGGTCTCCACCATGCCCTGCTACCGAAACACAAAGGACAAAACAGCAGGATTGCAGTCACAGTCCAGCAAACCTTCTGCACAAGCTAAAATAATTTTAGCAGGGAGGGCAGGCACATGGTAGGAGGTGAGTGCTTGCTAAGCCCTAAACCTGTCCTGCAGTACAGCTGTCTGTCCGTTTCCAGTATCATTCCACCTCTGGGCTGTTTTACACTGTTGCTGTATGTTAGCATAGCAAGGACAGTTGGGTTTTTTCCTTCTGGAGGGGGAGGGGGGGGGGGGGGAAGAGAAAGCACAGAGGGGAATAGATTTGGCCCTCAGAGAGCACAGTGTATCAGACAGAAAGGTATTTGGTAGCAGGCCATCTGTTTTCCAGGAAGAGTGGCCTAATCTCAGGTACAGCACACTAGTATCCACAAAAGTCCGGGTACCACTGGCTGCAGCAGTGCAGACACAGGGTGGAGCACAGAGGCTACTTGTGAGACTTGAGAGTGCCAGTGTTGCTTGTAAAAATGTGTTTGGCCTGTGCTTCTGACACATAGCTCCTTTCTCCATGGGGGTCCTGCTGCAGGCTCCTAGGCAGGAGGTCAGGGTGGCTGGCTGGCTCACAGGCACTGACTAGTCCTTCGAGCCACAAAAGTAACTCTTCTCACTCAGCCTCAGGCACCTTTCCTGGGTTTTTCCTGGAGGTGCCACTTACCATACTGAGTCCCTGGGATTTGAGGTTGTCAGGGTGGTGCTGCTGTATGAGGCTTTCTGCGGGGCTGCTGCTGCCCAGCTTCCGAGTCAGCTCTGTGTGGTACTGTGCAAGAGAAGAGCTGAGTTGTGATGTCTGCATGGGAACATTTGCCTTAATTAAGTCCAGGATAAGAGTGGATTTAAGTGCTTTGGTTTATAAATAAACAGCACTGTGGCCAAGGTAGATTTAAGCAGAGCTGGCAACAGCCCTACTTGGGAAGGGATCTCTTTACCACATGGCCTGCTGTTGGACTTCCTGTTGCATGCTAATCCCTTAAGCCTGCTTTAGCTCTGTTAATTTTCCTTCTTTCCTTTTTTCCCCAATGGGCTGTCTTGGTGGCGCGTGAATGCCAGTGTTCCTCGGCCAAGCTTGTGCCTGCAGCTGGGCCAAGCATCTAGGCTGCCTTCCGAGCACTGGGTACCATGTGGCAGGACCCCAGGGATGGTGGTGCCTGAATGTGTCCCATTCTCTCTGTCTTACAGGCTCTGCAGTCTGCGCCTGAAGAAACTCACAGTGCTGAAAGAGCTGGACAAAGAGCTAAGCTCAGTGCTTATCGCTGTGAAGATTCAGGTATGTTCCTTTCCTTGCTGCTGCCTGATGGCAGCAAGCCCATCCTTGTGCCCTCTGTGAAGTGCTGGTCTGCATGTCCCTTGCCTTGTGCCCACCCTTTGCTTCTGTCTTGATTAGCACCCCTGGGGAGATTTTGGCTCTCAGGCAGGTGGGAATGATGCCCCAGGGACAGCAGCAAGCTGCCTGGTGCTTGTTTCTATCAGAGATGAATTTGGTTAGGCCTCTACGCTGGCACAGAGTGCTTCTTGCTTCCCTGCCTGCTTCAGCCAAGATCCTCCTCTTGACCTGCTGTTCGGAGTTTGGCATCCCCTACACCACTGTTCCCGACCCTTTAGACAGGCTCAGCACTGGTGGTTTCTGGCAGTGTCTTCCATCCAGATCCCCTCCCTGGGGAGTGAAGGGTGGGAACGGAAGGGTGCAAGGGATCAGCAGCTCTGTGCATGACTTCTGCTAACATTTGCACCCCATGTGATCTCACTGCTGCCTTTGCTGTCCCCTCCCTTTCTCTGTGCATTCCCGCTGGGCCTGGTGCCTCTACTCTCAGCCAGGCCAAGGGGAAGGGAGAGAACCTTTGTCACCAAGGGTGGAGGGAATTTGCTGCCATCCTGGTATGTGTGACCCTTCCCCCTCCCTCTTTGCAGCGGGTGGTGAAGAGATGGGTCTCTGTGGGTGCAGGCACATACTTTGTGCCTGCGAAAGGACAGCATGGAAGCAAGATGCCTCTTGAGTATGCTGTCCTCACCACAGCTTCCCTTACACAGCTGGGATGCTGGTGTCCTTCCTTTGTTCTTGTCAGCTAGCAGAAAAGCTGCTGATCCCATTGAAAGCACTGTGGGGCGGGAGCTCAGCAGCTTTGCACTCCCACAAAGCTCTTTGTGCCACGCATATTAGGATCTAAATCCTGGATTAGTGCTGGAAGCTGCAGTATTAGTGGAGGTCTGGGAGCTGGGGTTTGCCTTCGTGGCAGACCTGATTCACCTGCACAGAAGGAACTGAAAGCGAAATGTGTGAAACTCAAGGCCTGGAGTGAGGACAGCAGGAGGATGCTGTGGTCCACACACTATTGGTCAGTGTCCCACTTTGCTGGCCTTTCTATCCCTGTGTGTATGGTACCATTCAGGAGAGCTGAAAGCACTGGGATTTCACTCCCAGAACCTGTCCCCCTTTGGTGCAGGTTTTAGCAAGGGTACAGCCAGGGCAGGAGAGAGCTGCCTGGCCCCTGGAAATGCAGGAGTAATCAAGGCTGGGCCACGGGTGCCAGCAGCACAGGACTCGGGGGCTGGGAGCGAGCTGGGGGCTGTGGGTCCCATGTGTCTGGGAGGGCTAGGCTGGTCCCTTGCTCCTTTTATCTCCTGCACTGTTGGCCCAAGCTGTCTGTGCTTCTGTGGACTGGGGAACCTTGGGCTCCCAGGCAGCCCCCCTTATGGCAGAGCGTCCATGTGCTGAGCATGTACATCCTCAGTTGCCCTCTCTCTCATGCACTGCAAACATGAGACTGGAGGAGGCTGCACAGTGGGACTCTAGCTCTTGCAAACAGATCACCCCCATCCCTGCCACAAGCCAACTTTGCAACCTGTTGGCAAAAGAAATTAACAGGCTTCAGCAGTGACTGAGGTCACAGGGATTTTTCACCGCAGGGCTCCTTTCCCTGCCAGGGAACGGAGACTGCATTCTGGGGCTTAATTTAGACGTGGTCACCTCCTCTCTGTGTGGCCACATGCCCATGGCTGCATGCTGATGTAGGCTCCCTGCGAAGCTGAAGGGAACTGGAGGAGAATGCTTCTGCCCACATTACCCTGTGGCTTGACACTCGTTGTGGGAGTGGGTTGGATTTGTATGCTTCCCCAGGCTGGTTCCACCTGCCTGACCAGCCGCCTTGGCAGGGTCAGGCACTGCTGAGCCTTCCTGGAAGGCAGATGGAAGCCGTAGGCAGCTTCACCACAGCCTGCCTACAGAATGGCCTCAGATGGATCCATCCCTCCTGCTCCTCTCCTAGGTAACAGATGAGTCACGCTAGCAAGAAGCTGTTTGAAGGCTGCCTGGCAAGCGTTGCCATCTCCATCTTTTGGATGGAAACAGCTGATGCATGTAATTTGTGGAGGACCTGCAAGTTCCCAAGGGGGCAGCTGGGGACTAGTGGAAAGGGGAGCTATATTTTCTCTCATTTCAGTAGTAGCTCTGTTGGGTTAAGGAAGTTACCTGTCAGGAAGTTGGTGCTCTGAAAGGCAGATTGCATGGAAACAAAGCTCTGACCCTGCCTGAGTGGGACTGGCACCAAGACAACAGCCCCAGCGCTGGAGACAGTCTGCTGAATGAATGTACGTGACCCAGAAGGTGGTGTAAGCCTGTCTAGAGTATCTGATCTCCTTGTTGCAGTGATCATGCCCTTCTGGTCTTAAAATACAAGTTTCCAAGTGTGGTGTGTGCTGTTATTTGTGCCTTCATCTAAAAAGACCACTGTCAAAGGACTAAGGGCACTTTCTGTGTCTACAGAACACACCCATTTCCCAGAAGTGATTTGAATATTTAATGTTCAGTGGCTTCCAGTGAGGTGAAGTCTGCACTACTGTGGAAAAGGGGATTTACTCTCATATCACTTGCGTGGTTTTTAAACATTATCCCTCATTATATCTTTCAACAGACTGGAGATGTCATAGAGCGTTCCTTCTGTGTATTGTTCAGCATGGCATTAAGAGATTCAGATGTGCCTGACTCGGCTCCATAAAGGTGCAGATATCTGTCTTGGCATCATAACCAACTGTGGTGTGAAGGGAAGTGCGGTTGTTCCTCTCAGCAGAGAGACTTGCTATAATTCAGAAACACCCAGCCTTGAGCCATGAATAGAGGAAACAATCAAAGAAAGAAGAAAACAAACCCCAGAACTTTCAGCTCCTGTGACAGGTGCTGTGGGAGGGATGCAGAGCCTGCTGCAGCAGCTTGCAGGATGTGGCTGGTGACTCAGGTTCAGCCCTTGGTGCTGCTGTAGAGGGATGATGCTGGCAGCCCCTACATAGACCAGAATGTGTGTTACAAAACAGGCCAGGCTGAGCTCATTTGCCTCTGCCAGGCCTGCCTGCTGCCCTGGCCCTGCTCCCTGCAGGAGCTTGGATGTTTTGCTCCTTCTTGCTATGCATGGAAGATACATGAAGAGGTTTCTGTCTACACCTCAGTCATGCTTTGTTTCTAATCTTTTTGCAATCACTTGTAGGATTTTCCACTCCTGCCTGAGCAATCCCAGCTACCCCCTAAATAATGAAATTTGCTGATGATATTTAATGGGCTGTTCTCTCGCAAAATGCACCTTTAGGTTGAATTCTGGGTGGTCTTTTGCTGTCTGCCTTGGCCTGGTCTCCCATACTATGTCAGTTCTCTCTCCTGTTCTGGGTTTGGTATGCTCTTCTAGCCTCAACCCTGTATTTTAAACAAGACCCATCAGTACAGATTTATACCTGAAACTGGGGATTGTACCTTACAAACCAGACCGGCGCATCATGCACCTGTGTATAGTAGTGAAAGGTCCTGTATGTTTTCAATCTATTAGGTAGTGAAGATCTGTGACCACAACCTCTCCCTATTGCTTTTCACTTCCTTAACTGTCTTTGTCACCTTTGATCTTCATGTAATGGTCTGATAATAAGTTTTCCTGTAGTACTGGTGGTGATACTCAACTGTTTTGCTGAGAAATTGGTCTTGCCTGACATTACTCAAATTGCAGAACAGCTGAGCTATATCAGGTGCTCAAGGCCATGTCCAGTTGAGGTTTGAATTTCTCAAGGGATGGAGAATCCTGTCTTTGTGTGTCCTGCCCCAAGGTTTGACTGCATTCACAGAGAAAAAAAAATCCCAACATCTAATGGTAATTCCTCATGCTCCAGCTCATCCCTGTTGTCTCTCACTCTGTTCTTGTCCACCTCTGAGAGGAGTTCACTTCTGTCTTCTCTTCACCCTCCTGCTAAGTGTCTGTAGGCAGCAGTAATGTACCGCTTCACCTTCTCTTTTTCCAGCTGAACAAACCCAGCTCACTCAGCCTCTCCTTGTATGTTCTGTGGTCCAGCCCCTGATCATCCTGATGTCTTTGGCTGGACTTGCTCTGATCTGCAAATGTCTGTCTTGTACTGGGGAGCCCAGACTGGTTCTGGAATCTAGTTGTGATGTCATCAGTGCTGAATAGAGGGGAGGAATCCCTTTTCCCTGTCTGCACACTTGCTGAGGCTGAGATCAGTGTCATTGCTGCAACAGGGCATGCTGCCATTGTAGGGGTACCTTGATGCTTGCCAGGATCTCCGCTGTCCCTTTCTGCAGAGCCTGTCCTGCTCCCTGGGGTGCTTCACAGGCAGCAAAGTTGTGGGATGTCCTAGGGGAAGACTTTGCTTTTGCCTTTATTGAACCTCATGAGGTTTGTGTCAACCTTACTAGAAATCCTAAGTTGTTTTTAATTCTCTGTTGCTGGTAGGCAGGTAGTAGCCCGCAGGTGGAAAAATAACCAGTTTCTAATCTGTTTAATTGGAACAATGCTAGTTTCTGCTGGGTCATGATTTGTTCCTGAAACTGATCCATGTTTCCTACTGGATATGTGAGTACCATCCATGTCATGAAACTTGGTGTACCTTACAGGCTGAACTTGAGCTTTACGGCAGTGGCTTTACCTTGCTGAGAGGACTGTACCTCAAGCATTTCTAGTACAATGTCTAGCCCTGTTTTTTACCCCAAGTGCTGGCTGAGCTTAGACGTTATGGTCTCTCTACCTTCAGTGACGCCACAGACTGGGTATCTCCCAGGGCTTCAGCTCAGCCATGATGCAGCCTGCCAGGTCATTGCACCCGTCAAGGACTGTCCCGGACCTAAAAGTGCTGCTGATTAGGGGGTCTCTCGGCTCCGCTGCTGCTCCTTTCTGCTTGCATTGTGATAATGAACCAGTCTTTGTCCCAGTCCTTGCAATGCCACATGGATGTGCACCAGTGTTTCACTTTAGGGCCAGAGCCGATGACTGGAGCTGGGTGTGGTACTTCTGCAGTGGTCAATGACAGTAACACACAGAATGACAATGTTTATGAAACCTTGACTCACTGGACATGCCACCCAGGCTGATCTCACCTTTCCTTTGCTGTAACTCCATCCCCAGAAATAGCATCTGCAAGAAGAATAATTGCATCAGTATGTGTGTTTTGACGAAAGAATGAATCTTTGGTGGATAGTCTGTCTGCAACAAACAGCAAATGGTAACATGCTAAAGTAAATGGTCACTGTCACAGTGACCACTTATCATCTCTTATTAAGAGTTCAGGAAGGAAGAGTCAGTGCGTTCTTGGCCAGGAAAGCTCACAGATGGTGAAGGGGATAAGCTCCAACTCCTCTCTTCAGTTTTAGGAATACCATTCACAGGAAAGCCTCACTCCTGGCACAGTCACTGGGATCAATGTTGCAGACAGCTCAGATTGGGCCTCTTGAAAACCAGCAAGGGTTTTGCTAGAGGTTGTTATTGCTTGGATGTCAGTGAGAACTGTAGCGCTGCATCACTGCAAAATATGGAGCCCTTTCTTGCTTCCTCTCTATAGGTTATTTGGGTTTTTTCCTTGCTGGCATGGGTAACACCAGCAACACAGGTGCAAGAAAGGTCTTATATCAGCACCACCCAGGCTTGCCGGACCGTGCTGAAGTTCCCATCAGCAAGTTTCCTTGGTGCTTGCTGGGTGTTGAAATATGCCCGTGCCCATTGCCATGCTCTTTGACTGCAGAGGGGAGGTAGCCGTAGTCTCCTTTATGGTGCCACCTGCATTCTCCTGTCATGACTTCTGGGGCTGCTGTCCCATTTGCAGTGGAGATGAAGAGCTGGGTGCTCTGAGCTCACCTAACCTTAGTCAAATCTAGGATTTGTCTAAGTTGCTGAAGGGTCTCTGGCCACGGCCAGCTTAGGATCTTGCCAGACACAGCATCCATCAAGATCAAGCTGGGAAGGGTGTAGGGGATGCAGTGAGGTCCTGGGAAGGGGCAACATATATGAGGTGGGAGCTGGTTCCTTTGAACTGCTGTGCCTATTTGATTAGCTTTGACCCACCTGCTCCCTAGCCCATGGTTTAATTTAAGGAGTGCTTACAAAAGCAATGATAACTGATTTGCAAGAACAGATGTACTGGCCTGTAACTAGGCTGTTACCTCCCTAAATCAATATCTGATCTTGCTAGCCCATTCACAGGGAGGCAGGAGAGAGTGAGGAACCACCATGGGTTATTTTATACTTGGAGCTGGTCCCACAGCCCTGCCAGGGGTACAGCCAGTGGGCATGGGCCTTTTGTGGGATCTGAGTTGTGCCACCTTGCAACCAAGAGAGCTTGGTGCATGCAGACTGCATTTTTCATCCCCCAAGTCACTCAGGGTCTCTGTCAGCAGCAAAGCTGTAGAGATTAATTAAAGACAGGACAGAAGAAAAGAGTTGGAGTGGGCATGCGGTTAGAGTGCCTCTCTTACTGTTCTCCTGGGGCAAAAAAAACATTTGTATATGTGGAGAGATACAGTGTTGCCCAAGGAACCAAGATTAGGAGTTTTCTGAGACACAAGCTGAGCAGGCAGGAGGACTGCTGTTTCCCTGGGGCATCCTGCCTTGGTCCCAGCAGAGCTGTCCTGGCCAGCTGTGCTTAGGCAGGGGTCTGTGTGCTGGGGGGCAGAGATGGGCTCCAGGAGCTGTCCCTTTCCTGGCTAGGGAGTGTGTTGGGACCCTTTTCTTCTTCTACTGGTTGCTGTATGCATGGCTCCCTCTGGCTCTAGCAGTGTCCCTCCACAGCATCTGGTGGGCTCCAAGTGCAAGAAGCTGGGTTAAGCAGAGCAGGCCAGGGAAGAGCAAGTGCTCCCTGGCAGGTGGGCAAGGAGAAGGGGCCTCTGGCAGCCCAGGAGAAACTGCAGGCTTTCTGCAAAGTGTTAATTGGTGTGTGTAAGGTGGCTCTGTGAGGTGGAAAAGGATAAAGTCAAGGCACTGGCTCTTTCCCTGCGGACTGTGAACACTCTTGACTTGTGTGTGTGGTGCAGCAGAGTCTGTGGCCAAGATGCTCCAGCTTAGCTGTGTGCATCTACCAATCTTGTTGTAGGGTTCAAAACGAGTCCTGAGATCAAATGAATACGTCCTCCCACCTGGTGGCCTGATGGAGACTGAGCTGGAGCTGACCTTCTCACTGCAGGTACCTTGTGTTGCCTGGTCCCCTGGGCTCCCTGGTGCTCCCCTCACCTGGCATTTCTCAGCAAGCATGGCTTTGGGGGCTCAATGTGAAGGGGACGAACTCTGAGGAGAGGCCTCCTGTGTTGCCCATGCTCAGATTGTAACAGCACAGATTCCTGCTGCTGGCCAGCTGCTCCGTTGCTCCAGGGGTTGTTTTGCTGGGCATGGGGATTTGGAGGATGATGCAAAGTGCAGGTGGCCTTTGAAGGGCACCTCAAGCTCAGCAGGTCAGATCCTGCTGTACATTAGCACTGAGGGAGAGTTTTCTACCTGTGTGTCGTGCAGAGCCCTGCCCTCATGCTGTCGTCTTCCCTGTGCTTCCCTTCCCCAGTACCCACACTTTCTCAAGAGAGATGGCAACAAACTACAGATCATGCTGCAGCGGAGGAAGAGATACAAGAACCGCACAATCCTGGGCTACAAGACGCTCGCAGTGGGCATCATTAACATGGCTGAGGTACAGGGTGCTGAGAACAGAGGGGAGCTTCACATGGCCTCCCTGTGGCAGTGCTGGGGAGGGAGCTGGGCTGGCTGGCAGGTGCTCGGTTCTGTGAATGCCCTGGGTTATTGGCTAGCTGTAAGACAGTGGGGGTGGGCTGCCAGCTGCCATTGTATCATGCTGGCAGGGGGCTTGTCTGTCTGCCTAGGTGATGCAGCACCCAACGGACGGTGGACAGCTTCTGGGCCTCCACAGCAACATGAAGGACGTGAACATTCGAGTGGCTGAAATCAGCATCTACTCTTTGTCCAGTCAGCCCATTGACCATGAGGACGGGAGTGTCCCCTCAGGTCCTAAAATCAAAGCTTCAGGTGTGTTAGCACTCATCACAGACCTGAAGGCAAGCGTTTTGGGCAGGACATGGGTAAAGGAGTGTGTCCCCAAGCGTCTGCCAACAATACCAATCATTTCGCTGGTGCCATGACAGGTGTCATGCTTAGCTGTGGTATTTGCACTGTCTGCTTTCAGATCGTTCCCCAGACATTGATAACTACTCTGAAGAAGAGGATGACAGCTTCTCCTCAGAGCAGGAAGCCAGCGATGATGCTGTGCAGGGTCAGGTAAGGGAGGCCTGGCAAGGTGACTTATGTCCTGGTCCCATTTCTGGGGCAGGAGTCAGGAGTTGAGGGTCTTAATCACCCTGAGCCCTCTTACCTCCCTTGTAAACATTTGTTACGGTTTCAGAGGGCAGAAGGCCACAATACCTGACAGCAGGAAGAACTATGGGCTGCTGTCAAGTCCATGGTAGGGCAAGGGAGGGACTTTGGAGAGCCATAGTTCTCACCCATCTGTCCTTGCAACTGTCCTGTCTGCAGCATAAAACCCCTGCTGAGCCCCCTGCATCTTGCACCATGATTTTCCCCTGTCTCCCTGTGGTAAGAGGCCAAAGGCTGCCCTCTCTCTGAGAGAGAACAGATTTTAGGAAGAAGTGCAGTTTGGGTCTGAGAATGGTCAGACGTGGCAGGCCCATCCCAGCCCTGTGATGAGCCGTGCCATTGCTGTTTGCTGTCCTCTTGTGATGCCTGCACTCGAGGCCAGAAAAAACTTTTGGTACTAGCATGCTGATCAAGCACAGGGACAACCCCCTGTTCAGGGTCCTCCACATTACCTGTCCCATCGTGCTGGGTTAAGACATCAGGGCCCCATGTATTTAGGCTGATCCCTGGAAGAACACCTTTTGTGAGCTCAGGTGCTGTGCCCTCTGAGCTAACCATGGAGAGGGGAGAGCAGGAGAACAACACATGGGTCCCGGGAAGGCTGGTGAGTGCGGAGAGAAGAGTTTTAGATTGTGGCAAGGACTGTTGCAGGAAGTTTCTCTTTCTCCTCTGAATCTTGCTGGTACACGTCCCTGTGGATCGTATAGCCTGGGGGCAAAGGCACTGGGGAAGAACATCTATTGGGGGACAGTGCTAAGGAAGGAGAAGGTGCTGCATAGAGAGAGGTGGGAGAAGTGAGAAGCAAGACTGAAGGAGTAAGGTAGACCAAAGCTTTTCAAAATAGGGAGCAAGTGTAGAGCAGGGGAACTTCTGGGAAGTGCTGCTGCCTGTACTCGAGTTGCTCTGTTGTGCTGTGACCTTTTGCCTGCAGGATCTGTTTGATGAAGAGGATGACCTGAGGAAAACCAAGAAGGCTAGGAGGAAAATGATCCGAACCGCATCAATGACCAGAGTAATATCAGCACTTGCAATGTGATCAAAGGGATGGAAGGGATTCACTTCTTCCCCTCCCTGCAGGGAGTGAGGGGAGTTTGGAGGGACTGCTGGTACTGGTGAAGAGCGGGGGAGCCTGAGAAAAAGGGGCAAACCTCTTGCCACTAACAAGTTAGCTTGCTGCTCAGAGCTGTACCCCAGCTCACAGTCTGTGCTGTGTTTAGCCTGGCTTTGTATCAGTGATGATCTGTGTGTGACACAGTTCTGACTAGCTGCTGTGACATGGTCTCTTTCCATCCCTGAGGAAGGATAAGGCTGGTACAAGGAAGGGTGAGCCATCAGCTGCTCCTCTGCCTGTCAGCAGAAGTGGGAAGCTGCCCTGCCAACCCCCTGCTCTTCAAGCATCTCCTCATCCCCATCTGCTTCAGCCCTGCAGGTCCCTGGGCACTTGTTCCTGAGTTTGTTCCCCATCCTTTCTTGCTTGAAGGTGGCGTTCCTCAACCAGACGGTCTGGGGAGAAAGGGGATTTAAATGGAGAGAAAGTGCTATTCCAGCCTGTAGCAGAGAGAGTTTAAGTCCTTGTGCCCTCCCTCATACCTGGATACAGTGGCTTCTATCGGAGTCCAGATTTAGTCCAAATCCTACAGCAGATTTAAATAAAGAGCAAGGGACATCGTAGCTGACCTTGGGCCTGTGGACCCAGAAAGGAGCTGATGGCATATAAAAGAGAGCAACCGTGTACTGTATGTTAGTCATCTTGGAACGTGATTTCATAGTTTTACTGATCTTTTTTTCTTCTCTTGTTTTGTTTTAGCAACCAAACTTCAAGCAGAAATTTGTGGCTTTGCTGAAGAGGTTTAAAGTGACGGAGGAGGTAAGAAGCAGGAAGGCTGCCCCACCTGTCAGTGTCTCCTGCAGATGTGTAGGGGTCAGAGTGCTGGTTCCCACTCACTGGGAGCACAAGGCATGAGCTGCAGGTGCTCAGGGGTGTTAGCAAAGGTGGTGTGAGACATGGCACAGACCGGGCCTTGGCTTTTCCAAAGCTTTCTGCCTCAAGAAAGCAGCTCTGAGCCTCATGCTCAAATCAAACACACCTTCCTGTTGGGGAGAGAGGCCAGCCGCAGAAGGGTGCTGTCATACACTGGTTCTGCCCCAGGAGCTGGCATTGCAGGGGCAATCCTGTTCATGACTGAGAGCAAGCTAACATCAGCCTGGGGGTGGCTGGTCTTGACTGGAAGCCTGCACTGAGTGTGCAGGACAGCCAGCAGAGGTCCTCCCAGGTGTCTTAACACTCAGGACGTGTTATGGGTGTCTGACATTCCTATGGCTGTCATGCTGACAGTGTCACTTGATTCTTCCACAGTCTGGATTTGGCTCCCTGAGGTGGGAACAGTACCATGGTGTGCCTTGTGGCTGGGAGGGAGCTTGTTTCGTGCCTGGCCTGGGACTCAGGTGACTCCATATCTCTTCATTGCCCTCTGGGCTTGGTCCCACAGGTCCTGGACTCTGACCCTGTAGACCAGACCCAGGAGGTGGAGGAAGACCTGGGCTTGCTCTATGACAGCCTGGAAGAGTGCAACAACAGTGACAGTGGCCCGGAGATTGAGGACAATGAGAGCGTGCACAGCACACCCAAGCCCACCCTGAGGTAAGGGTTGCAGGGAGTCACAGGTCAGCAGCACAGTCTATAGGACCTGGAGAAACACCCTGACACTTTTCTGTTGCTTGGGCTAATGAAGGCATTGTCCTGTCTCCATTCCCATTGCCATCTTGTGTTGGCACCACTGAGCTCCTCACGTACATATCTTGTTTAATAAATTCAAAACTCCCCATTAAAACTGCCTTCCTTCACATTTAGTCTCATTTAATTTCCTGCCAGACCAGCACCTGACACTTGCTGATCTGCTGGAAGAGTACCTACTTGATCTAAGCCCCTGCTGTTCCCAGCTCTCATATCTTTCTGCTGACAGCCCTGGCCTTCTCAGAGCTCTCCACGCTGAAGCATGCCTGTCTTTTGAGCACTTTGTGACTGTTGGGGCCAGTCCTTGTGTCCCTGTGAGATCTGCATGCTGTGTTCCCACCCTTTGTGGAGACTTGTGACTAGCAACCATCTACGATGTTTCTCACCTCATTCCCCAGGCACTCAGTGGCTTGACTTGCTCTGCCAAGCACTGCTGACTTGGCATAGAGGTCTCCAGTGGACCATGCAGTGAAACCAGGCTTTTCTCCCCCAGGATCTGTGTTTACCTGGCCTCTCTGCTCATGCTGTTCTGTTTCTGTGCTGTCCTTTTGTGAGAAAGTTGCCTTTTATTGTCTTTCTACTTGGCTGCTTCACAGTGTGCTGGGTCTCTTCTAGCCAAGCCAAGCTTACTTGTCATTATTGTTTCTACAGTTTGGTATTGAAATATAATTTGGATTGGTTAGAATCGCTGCTGAAGGTACTTAGCAGGGGTAGCAGACTTGGTCTGTCACAAGCAAACTGAAATTAAATCTGCTGGATTCAGGAACCCATGAGACACCAGGGAAGAAACAGGAACGTGACAGAAGTCATGCTTTCCACAAACCCACAAATCGTTGTGAAGGAGCCAGCAGGCATGTGTGCAAGGGGGTGATGCTGAGGTGGCCTGCTTGAACTCCAAGGGCTTTCACATGATCTCTCATGAAAGGAAACACAGGTGTTGTGGGAGAAAAAGGAAGGTCTTTTTCTGGTCGGATAACCGTTTTATGTATGTAAACTATGTAAAGAAACTGTAAGAAAAGTCTGTTGAAAGTATTTAAGTATAAGACCCTGCCCTCATTCTGCAAGTGCCTGCTTGCAAACATCTGGTCTGGAAGAGCATCCTAGAGTAAGTGCTGGTTTGTGCTTATGCCTGCCATCACAGTGTTCCTTGGGTGTTTGCTGCCGTCTCTGGTAGGACAGTCTATTGGGCCCTGGGCTGTTTTGCAGCCGGTTCACGAAGCGTTCCTAGCTTGGTTTGCTCTCCAGTGTCTTAGTTTCTGGCAACGCTGAGTGTGTATTCCCTTGAATTCACATTACTGGGTCTGTACTTTTTCTAAGGAGATGTGGGAGCCAACTGCTACGGTCTTCAGCGTAGACTTTAGTGTAGACAGCACGGTACCAAGGCCCTGCATAGCCTTCTCAGCTGGTGATGACCTTCCAGCGCAGCCTGTAAATTCAAGATGTGATCCTCGAGTTGGATTTCTTTATTGTCATAGACAGCCTTGCAAGACACTGTGAAGGCCTCTGTGGAGCAAGGGCTTTAAGGTAGTCCTTGAGGGTGAGCAGTGGCCAGTGCCCTGGCTTGGACCAGTGGTGTTGGGAGCAGATAGCCATGCTTTTGGTCAGCTCAGGAGGCCACACAGCTGTGGGTTGCTTCTGCACTGGAGTGAAAGTGGAGCTAGAACTGAGGCTGTTAGGTAAGATCTCAACAGTCAGAGCCTTTGGTTGAAGATTGGGGTGAAAGAGCAAATGTTTCCATAGGTGACTGGGAAAGTGGATGGGGGAGAGGGGGCTAATTCATTGCAAACAGAAGGAGGCTGTGCAGAAGGTCTGGGATTTACCTAAATCTCAACCTGCTGAGACTCAGACTCAGTCATGCCTACAGCCTTTAAGCTGCAGAACAGGGAAAGCTGGGAACTGCAGAAGAGCTCTGTGCTCAGTGTGGCACATCCTCTAGGGGTGAAAGGCTCTGAATTGCAAGCAAGAGGGCAGAAACACATAGAGCTGTCATGGGAAAGGGGGAGACAGCCCCATTTAAATGGGGTGTTGAAAGCCAGATCAAGTGTATACAGTCCAGACACACCCAGTGTTGAAGAAAAAAGAAGGGATGAAGATACCTTTTTGAGGTACCAGTGGAGCCAGGGGTATGTCCACCTTCTAGTGGGATTATGGGGACAATACAGAGGAGTGTGGGAGAGGTGCTGAATGGGGTGTGAATTACTAGAACACTTACATATTTCTCTGATTTGACTCTTAAGTTATTAATGTAAGAGTCTGTATGTTAAGTTATTAACTTGAGAGTCTGTATGGATTGAAATTGCTGGCTGAGAAAAGGCCAGTGTAAAGTAATGACTGTGCAGGCTGGTGACAGTGCCTGGGATCCTGTGGCAGAGATTGGAGGGGTGGAGAGCGCAGAAACATGTTAATAACAGCAGACATCACTTATCCCTGTATGAACTGGAGAAAATGACCCACCAGGGCACAATTCTGACTCTAAACCTGGAGCTTTGGTAAGTGAACATGTCATGAAGCAGCTGGTCATGGAGCCAGCGAGAGAAAAATTGAGCCCTGACTTCTCCCAGCCAGTACAAACACTGCTGCTGAAGAGCTGCTCTGTGATGGAGGCCATGATTTCCTGAGTTGAAATGTCCTTGTAGGAGCAGTAAAAGCAAAGAACCTGACAAACACTGTTGTGCCTGGCAGCAAAGCATGCTGTATCCAAAAGAGGAGACATGTTAAAAGTAAAAGGAGCAGCCAGGATATTTAGATGTCTGTAGGTATTCTGCAGACAGCTATATCCAGACAAGGGTAATAGGACTCTGGCAGAGTTTCCATTGTTTTCTAACAGAAGAACTGCTCTGTATCCTACACCTCTGTGGCCATCCCTGGAAACCTGCAACCTGGAATCCCCATCTACAAACCAGGCAAATCGGGAGAAACTTTTCCTGGGAGTTAGTGAGCACATACATATGTACAGCTTAGAGGGAAGCTAGCTCAGATGTTCCACAGGAAAGTCACACATTGTAGATGAGCTGCCATGGCTGCAAGGGTCCTGAGAAAGCTGACAGGTGAGATCCAGGGATGGAGCCTGCTTGGTTTCCTAAAGACTGGTCTTTGAGCAGCCCCGCAGGATGCAGAGGGAGTCCTTGGCAAAAAGGTAATGGGTGGAAAAAGGGGAAACAAAGGTGGAAGTTCACACTGGTGGCACAGACAGTCCTGTTGCCCCAGGGGAGTTCCTGTGTTGACCATTGTGACTTGGGAACAGGACCTGGGAGTTGCACCGTGCAGTTCTACCAAAACATCAGCTCAGAGACCTAAAAAAAGGGCAAATTTAAATGCTGGGGAACAAAAGAGGACGTCGCTGTGCTGCCTGAGGTGTGGTTCTGTGTGCAATACAGTGGTCTCCAGAGCCTTGGGAAAGGGGAAAGCAGAAAGGGAAGGTGGAAACTGCTGTTGAAATTGTGCTGCAGCAGCAGTCAGAGGCAAGGAGCCTTCTGTGGAAGAGGGGGAGCAGAAAGGAAGGCAGAGGAGATCTGTGGAAGCCGTGGTGGTGCAGAGGGGACACGGAGGTTCAGCAGTTGTGGTGTTGACTGAGACCACATACCAGTAAGATGGTGGTTCCTCACCCTGCCCTGCAGTGGTAGGGGATCACCTGAGAGAGAAATCTGGCTAGGAGACAGGGACCCTGCCTCAAACTCACTGGGATCACAGGTTTAGCCCTGTTGGACTGGGGTGGCCCCATCCTGTCCCTGCGTCCAGCATTGCTGCAGCAGACCATGGTGTGTGGGGCTGGCAGGTCTGCCGCTAGGCTGTGTCGCTTGGACACTTGGGTGTCTGGCCCTGTGTCCCACTGGGGACCTCTCCACAGTGCTCTGTGCTTGGGACAGGCTGGTGGGGGTGTGCTGGGATTGTGGTGACTTTGTTCCTCTCTTATTCCTGCCTTTTTCTCTCCCGTCTGTCTGTCTGTCTGTCCGTCCGTTCGTCTGTTTCTCTGCAGGCGTTTCTTTGAGGGAGTCTCTCATTCTGGTTCCCAGACTGAGATCGGCAGTCTGCACAGCCAGAAAGGGCAGGATCAAGAGTCTGGCAGCCCTGTGAGTTACACCACCACAACCACCACCTCTTACCCCTTCCCTCCCCAGCCAGCCCAGCATCCCCACAGTGCCTGCAGCTCCCTCTTGAGACCTCAGCTCCTGGCAGCACCTGCCTGGGGCTGCTCCTTCCCTTCTTTCCTCTTCTTTTTCCCAGCGCAGGCGGACAGGTAGCGATGGGGGGCATCCTCTGGGGTCGGTCCCAGGGGGACACTGGGCTCCCCTGTGGGAGCATGTGTTCTGTGAGGCCAGGCATGGGTCACTGTCAGCTGCCCAGCTCGGAGCACTGTGTCCTGCTCTGACCCCACTCCCTTGTCCCCCAGGGCGAGGCAGACAAGCGGAAGCCAGGAGTGCTGCGGCCACAGGAGGAGCCAGGATTAGAGGTCCCTGCAGTGGTGAGTCAAGGCTACAGGGGTGTGGAGCGGGGCTATATATCCCTCAGGCCCCACCTTGCTTTCTGGGGTACCGGGAGTGCCCACCAGCCTGGGAGCAGGGCTGGGGAGCCAAGTAGATTGGGCTGGGAAGCAGCAAGAGTGGAAGGAGGGTTAGGATCTGCAGGAGATGCAGCCAAGCCCCCTTGAGGTCCTGCAGGCTTGGCTCTCCAGCAGGGCCACCAGACCTATCCTGTGTGGGGGCACCCATGGGTGCAGGGAGCAGGGCAGGCAGAGCAGTGTGTGCACAGTGACTGTGTGTGGCCCTCAGGAGCTGGCCGCAGAGGAGCCGTGTTCGCAGCTGGCCCCAGCAGAGGCTGCCGTGAGGGAGGGCAGTGTGGACAGGCTGGCCCAGCTGGGCCCCGGGACCAAAGCCGAACTCCCCAGTGCCGTGTCCCCCAGGTGAGGCTGGTCCGCGCCCTGTGCCAGGGCTGAGGGGGCTCACGCTGGCTCGTGGCGTGAGTGGGTGTTGGTGGGGATGGGATTTCCTCAAGTGTCGCCCCTCCTGCTTCTCGCTCACAGCAAGGCAGACAGCAAGCAGTTGTGGCGTCCCCGCAGCACCTCTGTGAAGGACCGGCAGAGCTCAAAGGGACAGGGTGGCCGTGCCAGCAGCCTGGACAGTGAGAGCTCTCCTGACTCATGGCACAGCACCCAGGTGAGACCCTGGAAGCCACCTCACCTGGAGGCTTCTTACTTGAGAGCCCTGCCAGGCCTTCATCTGTGGGCAGAGCAGCCAAGGCAGGTGGCTGGGGTTAACCTTTGTGGTGATGCTATGACAGGTGCCCCGAAAGTCTGTTTACGATCAGCTGAACCAGATCCTGGTCTCGGATGAGCAGCTCCCCGAGAGCATTGTGCTGGTGAATGTTGCTGAGTGGCAGGGGCAAGTAAGTAGCCGTGACAGGAGCCGGATACATGAGGGAAGCTGTAAGCAGGGTCCCAGGAGATTCTCCCAGGCATGGCAGGGTGTCCTAGGGAAACTGGCACCAGCTGTGCCCTCCTCTCCCCCAGCATGGCCCTTCCTTCAGGGAGACAGTGCACTTACACAGTGCTGAGCTGTGTACACAAGAGCCTCATGTGTCTCCTCCATCATGTGCCACACACCAGCATTGCTGGATCCCCAGATCTCAGTGCCCTGAGCGGTCCCAGCCAGGCTGGTTAATGGACTGTGGCTCGTGTCCTCACTACTTGGTCCAGGCTCCCACTGACCACACTGGTCAGAGCACTGTTGGATGCCCTAGCAGAGGTGCCAGACTACCCCTGCTGCCACCAGGCCCTGGGAAGCAGCAGAGGTGCCGTTCCGCACTCAGAGATGGGAGAGCGTAGCCTACCGCTCCCAGGGAGAATTAACTGCATTGTCGGACTGGGGTTTCTGGGCAGAGAGGCATGTGAGGCCTTCCTGCCTCATGCATGGACATCATCATGTCCATGTGAGGACGGGCCCAGCCCCTGCCTCCCCCATGCATGGAGGAGTTGACTGCTGAAGGTGAGCAGGGCCATGTACGTGTGTGCAAACATGCAAACAGCAGTTATATAAAGCATTGCGAGACCCCTTTGGGATCCTGCAGCTACATCTGACATCCAGAAACAGCGCTGGAAAATCCAGGCAGGGTTTGTGGCAGAAGAAAGGGCTTGTCAGCAAGAGGTGGCGGAGTCAACCCAAGCCACACATCCTTGGTGTGTTTGCTCTAGCTCCTGTCCTGATGGGGGGGAAAAAGGATCAATGACCATTCTCAGACCCTGTCATGGCATCTTCTAAGCCCCCTTGTCTAGCATGACTGCCTGTTTTACCACTGTTCAGTTGCACACAGATACCTCAAGAGGCACAGAAAAGATTTTGGAGTGCCACAGTGGGCAGGAGCAAGGGCATGAGCAGAGGGAGATTGAGCCATGAGCTGGGTCCTGCTGTGGGATGGCAGGATTTAAACCAGAGGGTCCCTGGACCAACCCCTTTATCTCAAGGAGCACAGTCTGGTCCCTGAGACAATTTTGCCCTTGCCATTGCAGGGTGGTGACTGCTGTGCTAAAAGGGAAGAGCAGGGGGCCCAGGCAGCCAGCCCCCTGCAGCAGAGCTGGGAGGAGTGGGGGTGCTCAGGCGTGCAGCCAGGGGTGACCTGATGGTTTCAGCCTCCCCACACAGCATGGGTGGGAACGGGACCCCAGCTTTATCCCAGGGGGCACAGAGGCCAGGGCAAGCGTGGGTTGCTGCTGGCCAGCACAGCCGTGCCCCCCCCCAGGGTGCCTTAACCCAAGCTCTCTGCATTGGCAGTACGTGAGTGAGCAGCTCCAGGCGCACAAGCAGTTGGTCGTATCCACCTGCTCCGTGGCGGACATCCAGGCAGCCTTCAACACCACAGTCTCTCGCATCCAGCGATAGTGAGTACAGCTTGGGCTCAGCCTTGCAGCTCCTGGTGACTGCAGAGAAGGCTGGGAAGGGCCCTGGCTCCCCCAGGGCTCGTTAGGACCCTTTGGGGTTGTGGACACCCCCATAAGAGCAGGTGTAGGCCCTGGGGAAAGCAGGGGATCCCCGTGCTGGCTGTGCCCGCAGCAGTGCTCTGCAAGCTGGAAATTGCCAGCCATGGGTTTCTGCTGCTGGGTCGGCTGGGCTGGCAGGCACGTCCCCTGCCCCCAGCCCTCCTGCACCCCTCTGACAGTCTCCTTTTCTCTCCCTTTGGCAGCTGTAACTGTAACTCCCACATGCCTCCCCCAGTGAAGGTGGTGGTGGCAGGGGACCAGAGCTACCTGAGCGTTGTCCTCCGTTTCTTCGTGGAGCAGCTGGCCAGCAAGACGCCTGACTGGCTCAACTACCTTCGCTTCCTGCTTGTGCCTCTGGGTGAGAGCCAGGGCGAGCCCGGCCCTGGGGTTGTCCTCTCCCACCAGCCTGGGTTCTTCTGCACCAACGTCACCCTTCCCACCTGCAGGCTCTCACCCTCTGGCCAAGTACCTGGCCTCGGTGGATAATAAATACAGCACCCTCTTCCTGGACACAGCATGGCGGGAGCTGTTCAGCAGGGCCGAGCCACCCATCGCAGGTGAGGAGCGGGCCGGGCTGGGGCCAGCAGTGCCCTGGGGGAAAACCCAGCTGCCGCCAGGTCCTCATGGCTCTTTGTGCCCACAGACACTGTGGACATTGCAGGCCGCGTCGCCCAGTTCATCGCTGGAGCCAGCCTCTCTCACCAGCTCCCCATCTCCGAGGCCATGCTGACCTACAAGCAGAAGAGGTGAGCGTGGCCCTGGGTGCCTGTCCTGCCTCATGTGGCCCCAGTCTGGGCTATGGGAGACTGGGACAAGTGAGTGAGGTCCCATGCTGTACTCCACCGGCGAGCAGCATAGTGCTGAGGGGAGCTGGGGTTCCCATGGCGAGAGGCCTGTGGTGCCATCCCCTGCCACCCCCTGGTGTGCTCAGCCCCTCCAGCAGCTGTGGGCTGTGACTGCCTGCCGTGGTGGGGACTGGCTGCCAGGGCTGGGCTGGGCTGGGCTAGGGGCTGCGAGCCAGCACTGTGCTGCCCCGGGGGTTGACGCTCATGTTCCAGCTGCACTCTCACCTCTCCCTTCTCTTGGTTTCTGGCACCCAAGGAAGAGAAGTCTCTATTTTGATTTTTATATCAGGTATTGGCTTGTGCTTGCTGTGCCGCTGCCTGGCCCCCCCCTTCCCCCCATGTGCGTCCATCCCTCTTGCCGTGCAGAGGAGCTGTGACCCCAAAGTGGGGCAGGGCTGCCCTCCCGCATGCAAGCCCTCTCCCAGCACTGGAAGGGCCGACTCCTTGCCTCCTTGTGTAGTGTGCCCTGTGCTGCCATGTCGGGGACAGGGGGTCCCATGGGAGGGAGGGCAGAGGAGACAGACCCGGTGGCCATGAGCCAGCAATGGGCCCCTGCCAGTGTGGGGGTCCCTGGGCCACAAGGCTAGCCGCATGGCACTCGGTGCTCAGCACACCCAGACCCTGACCAGCCTCTCTTCCTCGTGCAGCCCCGATGAGGACTCCTGCCAGAAGTTTGTGCCCTTTGTGGGGGTGAGTGTGCTGAGGGGCCAGTGGGCAGCTGGGGCTTGGGGAAGAGGGGCACTGCACAGCCCTGCTGCTGCTGGGGATCATTCGGCTTGTCTGTTCTTGCAGGTGGTGAAGGTGGGCCTGGTGGAGCAGTCCTTCAGTGCCTCTGGTGAGTCCCTGGGAGCCCAGAGTCCCTGGCTTCCTTCTCAACTGCAGGGAGGCCCTCACTGGTGTCCCCCAGCCCCCCCTGACCCATACTCTTCCTCTCCAGTGGACTCGGATGATGCCACAGTTTGCACCCCCTCCCTGCTGAGCTCAGCACCAGCTGCCAGTGGAGCAGTCCCCTATGGCAAGGAGACTGTGAGCACCCCGCCACCCTCCCCTTCTGTCAGCAGCGGCCTCTCGGGTGCTGGGTAAGGAAGCCCCGTGCAGTCTGAGGCAGTGGGGACTGGGGTGGAGGGGTTTGAGGTGCTCACTGGTGACGCTGCCACATCCTGTGGCTATTGGGCCAGCGTGCCCCCTGGGCACACTGCAGCTGAGCTATGGGGAAGGAGAGGAGCGAGGACAGCACTTGTGCGCTGCATGGTGCTGCCCATCTTGCCCAGGTCCCTGAGCCCTGGTGTGGAGGTGATGGGCCTGCAGGTGGACTACTGGACAACACAAGGGCTGGACAGGAAGAAGGAGGGTGAGAAGCGGGAGACGGGTATCAAGAACACACTCAAGAGCAACTTCCGCTCACTCCAGGTCAGCCGCATCCCTGGCACAGGGGAGCTGGTGCCCCCTAGCACCATGGCCATGACCGTGGTCACCAAGGAGAAAAACAAGAAAGGTAATCAAGCCCCACCATGGGATGCTTTCCAGCTGTGGGGCCACAGTCTGTTGCAGAAAGGGCAGGGGGGGAGCCCGCAGGAGGGCATGGTTGAGACCTGGCCCAGCAGGGACC
Organism: Falco punctatus; assembly: GCF_963210335.1. Lineage (NCBI taxonomy): Eukaryota > Metazoa > Chordata > Aves > Falconiformes > Falconidae > Falco > Falco punctatus. Next base: position 34,437,985 of record NC_137592.1, read on the forward strand.
AGTCAGTGCAGCCAGCCCTGGGGTGAGGGCTCCCACCCAGGGCCAGGTGGGGACATTCTAACGTTGATCCTGCCTGTCCTTGGCCCCCAGTGATGTTCCTGAGCAAGAAACCAAAAGAAAAGGACCTGGAGCCGAAAAGCCAAGTCATCGAAGGGATCACACGCCTCATCTGCACAGCCAAGCACCAGAACACCATGTTGCGAGGTGAGGGAGGTACGAGCCCCGTGGGGGCTGTCGCAGGGCAGGCCAAGCAGCACAGGCTGCCTGTGATGGGGCTGCAGCTCACTGCACCCTTTCCTCTCAGTCTCCATAGATGGGGTGGAGTGGAACGATGTGAAGTTTTTCCAGCTGGCAGCGCAGTGGCCAACACACGTCAAGTACCTCCCTGTGGGCATCTTTGGTTACTCAAAGAGTGTGTGACATGCAGAGGCAGCCCTGGGATGGAGCTGCGGAGGGTTGCAGGAAGAGATGGACACACTCTCGTCCCCTCTCTTCTGTGGCCCAGCCTCTGCCTGCTCTGCAGAGGGCGATACCACACCCGCACCGCTCCCTGTGGGCCAAGACCCATAAAGGTGAGGCCAGTGAGACCGGGTCCGTGCACCCTCCAACACCAGCCAGGGCACCATGCCATCTGCCTCCCATGACCCCCAACAGCAGCCTGGGACAAGGGTTGGCACCAGCCAGCAGGGACCCAGAAGGGGCTCTGGGCCCTGCTCTCCCCAGAAGCGCCTGCCAGGCCAGCCCCCCGCCAGCCGGGGCCCCAGCTGGGCTGGGCCCAGGCCAGGGCCCCACCACTGGAGCCAGCAGGATGCTCATGGCAGGGGCAGGTGCTGAGCAGGGGCAACTGACCCTGTACGGCCCCTCGCCAGCTCCGCCACCAGCCTCGCACTGCTCTGCCTGGCCCTGCCCTATAGGGCTGAGCCTCAGCAGCTTTTCTAGTCTCCCTGCAGCCCTGTTGCTGAGGCTGGCATAGCGCTGCCGAGGCTGTCCCCTCATCTCCCTATCCCTTCCCCACCAGCCCTGCCCCATGGTGCTGCCAGCTGGAGGTGTGGCATGGGGGCACCTGGGTTTTTTTTTTTACAAGATTCTATTTTTTTTAAACTTATTGTATGGTTACTTTTCAGGATTAATTTTAATAAATTAATGCTGGTACCATTATGGCGGGCGGGTGTGTGTCTCTGTGCCAGAGTGCATGGCCAAGCACAGCTGGGAGAGAACAATTGTGGGCAGGGTGCAGCTGCTACCGCGGGCCAGCACAGCTGGCAGGGTTCCCTAGGGCCAACCAGAGGTAGGACCTGGCCACACTCCAACCTGTGGGCCAGCTGAGCTCTCTGACAGACTACACACTGGGACGGGGAGGAGCTTGGCTCATTTATTTAAAATAACTCAAGTCTCAGTAAGAGACAGACTGAACCCAGCATGTGTCAACCCAGCCTGTGTCCTCCCAGCGCAGCCAGGGCCTTGTCTACCTGAAGGTGGAAAAAGTCTGTCTCCTTCCAGCAGAGGCTGGGCTTGCTGCTGTCTTGATCTCTACAGTCTGGAAGGCAACCTGGGGCTGGGCCTGGGAGGTAGGGGATGGTGTGGGTTCCGCAGAGATGTATTCCAAAACATGAGGCCTCTCCTCCTGGCGCCGGAGATAGCCCTGGCTCAGCAGGTGCAGGATGCAGGACAGCACGTCCACGCTGTGGCAGCAGAAGCTCAGGAACTGCAGCCCTGGCCCCAGCTCACCCTTCTGACAGGCATCAATCACCTACGGCAGCAAGGGAGACACATGTGGCAGTGCGGCGCAGCACCCAGCCAGCCCCTCTCTGCCCCTCAAGCCCTCCATACCCTGAACACCAGGTTGTCAATGTGGAGCTGCTTCTCCACCTTGAGGATGCGGGTGATGAGGCAGCAGAGGACATTCCTCTTCCTTTCCAGGGCGCTGACCTCAGCCCTCTCCGCCCGCAGGTACCTCTGCTGGGGCAGCAGCCTCAGGTGGCGGCCAGAGGAACGGGCCAGGGCTGCCTGGTTCAGCCGCAGCACATCTGGAGCTAGCGCCCAACCCAGGGTCAGCCGAGCCCTGAGCTGGGACCTGAAGGAGCCCCAGGACACACGTGTGGCTGTGGGACCCAGCCCTGGGCCTCCCACCACTGCCTTCACAGGTGCCACTCCCATCCCCATCCCCCACACACAGCCCCAAGCAGCCGCCACACGCACAACCCCCGGCCCCGGTCCCCAGCCCCACAGACCCGAGGCAAAACCCCCCACACTGACCCACGCGTGGCCCCACACACACCCCTGCCCACATGGCCTCAGGCTCCAACTGACCTGCACCCGGAGCGCTGACAGACTCGCCCCAGCCCATTGCTCCCCCTACGAGCTCAGGCACCCCCACCCCAGCACCCACTTGGGGCTCGGACCCGCACCGCCCCGGGGACCCCAGCCCCACACGCACCTCCCACAGCGCAGCTCCGCACCAGGACTCCCTCGCCGTGGGTCAGCGGTGTCAGCGCGTGGTGCACCAGGTCAGCAGGGAGCCCCGTAGCCTGCAGCAGAGCCTCCACAGCCACCTCCTGCAGGGGGGCGCGGGCAGGGAACGGCAGCCAAGACCCGCTGGCCGCTGGCCGCAGGCCCAGCCACACCAGGCAGGGGCCTGTGCCCCAAGAACCACTCGAGACCCCGCTGGAAGAGGGGACAAGGTCCTGCCACACTCCAGCATCTGCTGCCTCCCTCAGCCCGCCGTGGCCCCAGCTCCTACCTCAGCGCCGTTGAAGCACAGCAGGATGTACATCTGCAGCGTGGACACGTGGAGGACGCAGTCTCCAAACTGCAGCTCAGCATGGCCCAGCCACGTCCACTGCAGCCGACGGGGCTTCGTGCACTCCCAGCCCAGCTGGCTCTGGCCTGCCGGAGACAGCATCAGTGCAGGGCCGGGGGCCGGCCCCGCCAGGCTCTCCCAGCACAGCCCCGTGCTCCCACCACTTCTGGCTGAGCTGCTGTGGCCTGCTGTGGTGAGAGCTACACGCGTGCACGCTGCTGCAACACTCACGCCGCCTGCAGAAGTTGGCAAACTCATCCAGGGGCGAGCTCAGCGCCGCCGAGAAAAACCTCCCAGGTTCGTCCATGTAGCAGAATGGGGAAACGGGCCAGCAGTGCGGGGACAGGGCCAGCACCTTCACCTCCGGCTCATGTACCACAGAGACTGGCCCCAGTGTCTGGGCGTGCGGACGTGAGGGCAGCTCAGGATCCCTGTGAGGAACGCGGGCAGCCCTCAGCCTCCCCACCCCACCAACACACTCACCTTATCTAGCCCTGTGTCCAGCTCCAGCAGCCACTTGTCCTGCTCCTGCAGCTGGAAGAGGTAAAACTGCTGCTGGAGCTCCTCCGACTCAGCCAAGTTGCTCAGCATATCCTGGGGGAAGCGGCTGGGGAAGCACAGTCCGATCTGCTCCACGACGGCTCCTTCCAGCCAAGACGGCCCTTGTGCCAGGAGCCGGTCCCCCAGGTAGTGCCTGCCACAGCCGCCAGCATCACGTCAGGGGGCAGCCCGAGCCCCATGGCCATCAGCCACCCACCACGAGACCCAACATGGCCCCAGCCTCGCAGCAAGGCACAGAGCCCCGGCAGCACCCATCTCCCCTCCCTTCCGCCAGCAGGGAACGGGCGTCTACAGAAATGCAGTGCCCGGCGGGACCCCGCAGCCTTTCCCTCCGCACACCCACACAGGGAAAAGCCAAGCGGGAGCACCAGGAGCACCACTGCCACACCAGGCCAGGCTCAGCCACGGCCTCAGTGCCACCTCCACGCCACGCCAGCTGCACCAGGCCCTCTGGTTCTGTGGAGACACGGCACCCTCACCGGTAGAAGTGCTCAAAGGTGTGGGCGAGCTCCAGGCCACTGAAGACGACGAAGGGCTCCAGCATCTGCTGCAGCTGCTGCAGCGGCGCTGTGCTGCCCGCAGCCCCACGGAGCTCCTGGATCTGCCGGTCAAGGTAGCGGGCAAACTGCTCACTCACCTGCGGAGGGACAGGGCTGGCTGTGGAGGGGGCTCACTGGCTGCCCGCAGGGCCAGGCCGAAGGGAACAGCATGGGGGAGCAGCTGGGGAAACCCTGGGGCGCTCGGGCAGGGGCCGAGGGTGCCCAGGCACCCGCCCCAGGCAGCAGCGCTCCCTGTCTGGGGCTGACGAAGGGCAGGGCGCCATGGCTCAGCGGGGGGCCAAGGCACTGCCCACCCAGGGCTCACCCCGAGGCCGCAAGCCAGGGCTGCCTCGCCTGCTGCACCCGCGGCCAGCGAGGTCAGGGCCCAGCACCACTGCCACGCTCCCTCGACTCACATGCAGGGCGGTAAGGAAGGAGAGCTGCAGCAAAGCCCCTGCGAAGCCCTGGCCCAGGGCCAACACAAAGGCAGCCCGCTGCCCAAAGAGCTCCGCCGTGGCACTGCGCAGGCGCTGGTACAGCCTGCAGTATCGCTCCACCAGGTCTGGCGCCTGCCCTGCTGCCTCCAGGAACTGCTGCACCTGCAGGACACAGCACGAGAGAGGTAAGCCCGGCAGCAGGACACCACCAGAGGGGCGAGCCCCGCAGCGGGACAGGCCCGTGGGCCGTGGGAACATCCACAGCCTCAGCGTCGCTCTGCTGACACCAACTGCTCAGGTCCCAGCCAGGGGCTGACTAGAGGCCCCAGTGCTGCCATGGGCTACCGAGAGCTTGCGGCGAGCTGGGAGAGCAGGGGCAAGACAGAAGCGCAGCAGCAGCCCAGCAGGAAACACAGAGCCCGACGCTGTACCTGTCCCCTGGCCTGCAGCACCGCCAGGGTGGCGAGCACAGCGGGGCTGCCCCCACAGAGGCCAGGCAGTCCCGCACCCTCCCCACGCTCCCGGGTGACCACCGGGCGCCGCTCCCTTCTACACCTGCCCAGTATGGGGTCCCACACACACCCTGCGGCCCCCACGGCCGGCCCCCCACGCTCTACCTGCTGCTGCACCACACCACGCCAGCACTGCCAGATGCTCTCCAGGTCGCCCGACTTCACCACCGCCTTCGCAGCCCTGGCCGCCACCTCCTTGCTCTTCCCCTCCTTCCCGCCTGCCAAGGAACAGCCCCGGGCTGAGCCGGGCTCTGCGGGCAGGCCCTACATGCTGACCCACGACGGCCTCGCCCCTCTCCCCGCGGGGCGCAGAGCAGGGCAGATGCCAGGGAGCCATGGCTGCCGCAGGGACACGGCCACAAGCCTTCCCCAGCTCAGGGGCCTCAGGTGCCACAAGGGCCCCCTAAGAGCTCCCCAGCGGATCCCCACAGCCACCGCCCCCTGGACCTCTGGCCCACCACGCCCCAGCCCCCCAGGAGGGCAGCCCCTCGCTCACCAGCTGCTCTTGCCTCCTCCGGCTCTGGGCCGCCAGGGTCCACGTGCACCAGGAGCTGTGTCAGGCGCCGCACACGGGAACCAAAGACGGCACCGCAGCTTGTGGCATGGTGGGGTGGCTCCACGCTCTCCAGGTACTTGCTCAGCAGCCAGGCCAGGGGGCTGGCTCCCTGGGGGTCTGTGAGGCCAACCAGACTCAGAGTGGGGTGCCTCAGCCCGGGGCATGGCCCCCATAGGCCCGCGAGAGCGCAGGCTACCTGGGCTGGTGATGCTCTGCACCACGGGGTTCACCAGGGCCTCCCAGCACGTCCTGCCCAAGGCCCGGGCCGCCTCGTCGTCGGGAAGGAAACGGTCAGCAAAGCTCTGCTCATGCTGCAGCGCCCGGTTCAGCCTGCAACAGCCATGGGCAGCACACAGCACTGCTGCACGCCTCCGCCCAGCTGGGGGGACACCCCAGGCAAGCAGAGTGTGGCCATCGCTCCCTGCCCTGCCCCTTGCCAGGCACGATGGCTCAGCAGCCCCGCTTGCCCCCAGCAGCCAGGGACCCTCGCTGCCCCCAGGCCCTACCCGCACTGGGTCTCGGGGCCCTCGTGGGCCCCGTGAAACTGGGGCGCTGTGCAGCACCCGTGGCCGCAAGATCCTGCCTGTGCCTGACTGACCTCTGCCAGGTCGGGACGCGCTGGCCCCTGTGGGGCACCTCTCTGGTCTCTCTGGTGGGTCAGCCATGCCCATGTGCTCAACTTAAACCTGGGGGACCCCAGGGTGGCCCAGGCCCTCTGGGCACCGCCAGTGGCCAGGCAGGAACGAGGGCCCCTCCCTGCCCGGGGACGGCACAGCCAGGAGACAACTCACCTGCCAAAGAGCTGCAGCAGTCGTCCCCGGTCCTGGCAGATCTCCTGGCACCAGGCATGAGCCCGAGCGGTGCAGGAGAGGAACGTCCGCCGGCACAGCTGCTCCTTGAAGACGGGCCAGAAAGTGGGCTTGGGACCCAGCACCTCGATGCCACGCACACGTGTGTCAATGCCACCCTAGGGGACAGCGCAGCCCTCAGCTCCTCGGGCCCGGCCCTGACATCCCACGCTACCAGCTCCCCGGCCCAGCCCCCTGCTCCCCTACCTGCTGGCACCGCTTCACCCGGATCTGGATGATGGGCCAGAAGCGGGTCATGTTCTCCAGCAGGATCACTCTGCTGTCCGAGGGCAGGACGGTCACCTGCAGGCAGCCAGCGAGCCCTCAGCACGCCAGGCAACCAGTAGCAGCCACCTTGTGTGCCCCGCTGGCCACCCCCGTTAAAGCCACGGCCTCTGTCCCCCACAGCAGCCCCTATGCAGCCACAGGCCACCCCCTGCCAGGGCCCCACTCGAGGCTCACAAGCCCCGGCACCTGTGCCCAAGCCTCCAGCACCTGCTGCCTACAGCCAGGCAGCCCCCGCAGCACAGCTCCTGCCACCCCCGCTCCCTGGAGGGCACCTCTCGGGGCCCCGCACCAGGGCGAGACCTTCTCGGGGCACAGCAAGGACCAGCCCACCGCTCCCGCGGGGACCCACCGCCTGCGCAGCCCACGCAAGACTCACTGCATTCAGCTCGGTTCTGATGGTGGCAGGGCTGTCTCCCCCCAGCACCACAACGCGGGCCGGCATGTAGCTGGAGTCCTCGCTGGCCACCAGCATGCTCATCTCCCTGCAGCACAGCAAACACGGTGCTGCCCAGCAGCCCTCACCTCCCTGCCCTGGCCCCGGCCAGCCACACGCGCTGCTGCCCGCGTCCAGCAACCCCCACAGCGCAGACCACCGGGGCAGGGCTCACGCAGACCCCCAAAGGCCTCTTCTCCCCACGCAGCCGCTGGCCCTCCTGGCCCCGAGGCCCCCCAGCCTGACTGGCCCAGCCCCACCTGATCACCACACCGCACTGCATATGGACAGTGATGAAGTGGGAGCCGGTGCTGCCATTCGACTCCCAGTAGGTCTTGGGGTTCCTATCCGTCAGCTTGCTGGCCCGGTGGGGGTTGGAAGAGACCTGCACCTTCTCCCAGCACTTGTCCTCCTTCACCTCCACGCTGGAGCCTGCAGGGAGAGCACAGGGAGCCTCCAGCCACCTGGCCAGCACACGTCAAGCCACAGGGGCTCAGCTCTTGCTCCCCATGCTCACCTTTGCACAGGTTGCGCAGAAAGACGTCGAAGAAGGGGATGCTGATGGCCTGGTGGCTCCGGCGGTGCTCCTCAATCTGCCCCAGGACCAGCTATGGGACAGGGCCAGGCTCTTACCGGGCACCCTGGCTCCTCCTCCCCTCGCCCACCGCAGGGGCTGCGGCAGGCAGAGAGCAGAAGGCTGCCCCTTGGTGCCGCGGACAGCTGGACGGCCCCAAGACCCAGAGCCACAGTGCAGCCGGGCCTCCCCAGGCCCACCTGGATGCAGCCAGCCAAGATGCTGGTCGTCAGCTTCTTGTAGAGGCTGGCGTACTTCTCACAGTCCGTCACCAGCTCGAGCAGGGCTGGCGCCAGCGACGGAGCCGTGCTGTGCTTCTCCAGGGCTTTGGACAGAGCCTCGCGGGCGCCCACGTGGCACATCACCACCACGCAGTCCTTGCTGGTGGTGGCCAGGCGGTGCAGGAAGCCAATGACCTTCTGCACCACCTGCTGGGAGCAGGCAGCCGTCAGGGCCAGTGCCGAGAACCCACCAGGCCCCAGCAGCGGGCTGCAGCAGGGCTCCATCCCCGACACCCCACCACAGCAGCGCCTGCGAGAGCCCAGCCGGGCACGGCGCTGGGCATGCCAGCCACCGGGACGCAGCCGCCGCCAGGACAGCCGCTCCCCACCTCTCCCAGCACGTTTGCCACAACAAGGCCCAGCTGCCGCAGGCGGGGACTCTGCGTCACCAACGCCGGGCCCGGCCGACGCGTGGCACAGCCAGCAAAGATGCCCCTGCCTGCCGGGAGTCCCGGGGCCCCCTCACCTCCCAGTCACAGCTCTGGGCACTCAAGGAGGACAAACAGGGCTCCACACACTCGTGCCACGGCAGCACATCTTCCTGGTAACCATCCAGGAACTTGTTCAGGATCCTGAGTGACGGAGGGGCCCGCTCAGGCTGGGGCACACAGACAGCAGTGCCACAGGCAGCCCTCCTTCCCTGCCCCGCCTGGGGGGCCGGCACCCCACAGGCACTGGGAGCCAAGGCTCCCCAGGCACCACACACCCCCCACCAGCACCCTGCTGTCCCCACATGGCCCTGTGCCCCAGAACGCCCCAATCAGCACCCGCATATCTGCTGGCGTGCCCCTGCCCCTGCCCCTGGTGAAGAACAGCCCCACCAGGACCCACAAACACGTGCCATGTACCCCCAACATCACCACCAGCGCTCACACACACACACCCTGGACCCACCTGAGGATGCTCAGGCTCACAGCCTTCTCTGCCCGCAGCAGCTCAAAGCTGCGCAGCAGCAGCCTGAAGCACCTGCGGTCCTGCAGCAGCTGAGCCGCCTCGCCAGAGAGGATGGGGCCTTCACCACAGAGCTGCCGCTCCAGGGCCACCACCACGTCCTTGGACAAGACACTGTCCCCTAGGCTGCCCAGAAGCATCTGCACGTCCCTCACCTCCAGCGGGGCCTCTCTGCCTGCCACGACAAGGACACGTGGGCCCAGCCCAAGCACTTGCTCGAGAGGTGCCAGCAGGTTGCTCTGCCTTGGCAGGCAAGGTAGCCCTGCCTGCTGCGCCTGTGGGCCAGGGCATGGCGGGGGGTGCTACCTGCCACCTCCGGGCCCACGGGTAGCCGGTGCTCCGCAAGGCGGTTGATCACGCTGAGGGCCAGCATCGCATGAGGGCAGCCACTGCCCTGCCTGTCCCACCAGCAGCTCTGCAGCACTGCGGGGAGATTGCAGCTCACCAGCTGTTCCGCCAGGCCCCGGTGGCCGTCGATCAGCATGTTCACCACCAGCAAGCCGTTCTGCACGCCCGAGGAGCCCCTGCAGGGATGGAGCGATGTGGGCACCTTCCTCTACCAAGCACGCAGCCTCCCCTGCAGCCACCAGCCGCCTGCCCGCCCCACTCCATGCAGAGGGTACCCCCACCCCCAGCTGCTCTCCTCGCTCTGACCCTACCCGGGAACCCTCTGCATGGTGCTCATGGCCGCAGGGATGGCACTCAGCGGGCTTGCTGAGCCCTTGCCGGAGGCAGAGCCAATGCTGGCAAAGATCTCCCGCATCATCTGTGCATCGGCATGGTTCAGGGGCAAGGGATTTCCACTGGCACCGCCTGCCTCGCCGGCCACAGCTCCCACCAGCACCTTCAGGGCCTGCAAGGGCAACAGCAGTCAGGAGGGCGCTGGGCACCTCTGCCACACCTGGATGAGCCTGCAGCCTGCCCGCCCACCTACAACATCTCCTCTGTCACACTCACCGCCAGGCCAGCCTGCTGCACCACGGCGGAGGAGGCGTGCTGCTGCATGCAGGCCAGCACAGCCCGCACACCACCTTCCGTGGCAAACGGCACGCGCCACTCGTACTTCGCCATGAGCACAGGCAGCAACCGCAGCGTCACCACCACCAGGGCCTTCTCTGACACCTCAGCGCTCAGCAGCTCCACTGCCACCTTCACCAGCTTTTCCCTGCATGCAAAAGGACGCCTCAGGAGGAAACTCCTGGCACCGCTGCTGGCACGTCAGCACCTCGGGCCCTGCCAGCCGCCTTCTCCCTGCCCCCATGGCTCTACCACACCTGAGTCAGCCCCAGGAATGAGCCTGCCCGGGACAAAGGGACACAAGATCCGCTTCTCTTCTTGCCAGGCACACAGCATACCAGCTATCGCACTTCCACTGCCACCTCCAGTACTGTCCCCCACCCCACCGATACAGCCCTCGCCAGCCAGTAGGAGGGGTGCGCAACCCCTGGCTCACCCAATACTCCTGCTCCCCAGCCTGCCCAGGGATTTGCTGAATTGCTGCTCGAACTCGGGCTCAGCCTCAGGCTCCTCCTCCAGGATCTTCATGATGTGCTTGAGCCCAGCTAAGCGCAGCCCCACCTCTGAGCTGCTGCTCTGCACCACGTCCACCACAGCTGCAATCTCGGCCAGCGAGCCCCTCTCGCTCACCCCCTCGGAGCTGCCTAACACTGGCAGGAGGGAGGCAGGGTGCAGGCGTCAGGGCAGCAGTAACACCCCCAAGCAACTCCCAGGGTGCCACGCAACCACAGACCCAGCACCCACAGGCTCCCCCCTCCCCAGGCAGCCTCCGGGCACATGGCTCCCCATGCCCTGCCCAGAGCCTTCCTCCGTCGAGGCAATGGCAATGCCTCCAGCACCGTGCGTGTTCCCCAGTGCAAAGCAGGCAACTACCTTTGATCTGCTCCTCTGTCACCTCTGGGAAGAGCAGCCCTTCCCTCTCAAGGAGCTCACTGAACAGCTGCGAATCCGACTTCACTGCCACGACCGGGGCTTGGGGCGGCACTGGGGCTGCAGAGAGGTCTTCCTTTGCTGCCTTGGCCATCGTGGCTTCAGGGACGGTGCTCCTGCAGCCGGCACCCTCTGAGGACACAGCAGGGCTCCCCTTGCCACCCTGCCTGGCCCCGCTACCAAGGAAGTATTTGGCGTAGATGCGGGAGCCATGCAGGTCACGCTGGGCGCTGCCCTGGCACTGCTTCTCCAAGACCCGAAGCACCTTCTGGGCCAGCTCCACGGGCACTGACAGCTGGATCAGGGCTTCTTCGTCCATCTCCAACAGCTGGACAGAAGAGTTAAGTTAACCCTCGTGGACTCGCCACAGACCCCATGCCCTTCATGACGGCCAGTGCCAGAACAGACAGAAAGGCTGCACTGCCGGAGGCCCCCAGGGCCACTCCCCAGTGCCACCCTCCCCTGGCTGTCCCCAGCCCAACTGCCACCAGCCCACACCTCCCACCTGTACTCACCACCCAGTCACAACCAGCAGAATCACCCCATGGGCCCGCCTCGCCTACCCAACCCTCGCTGGACACAGTCACTCTTCCAGGGTCGGGGGAGACTGCACTTCCTCTCATCCCTCCCCACCCCTCTGCCGCGCCCAGCTCCCCACGCTTTCGCCACCCCCCACTCACCCTCCCGTTTCAGTCCCATTTCTGCCTCATCCAGGCTGTCACTGCACGGCTCACAGCTCACGCTGGCCGCTGCCTCCTCTGGGGCTGGCCCCTCCCCTAACATTCTCCCTCACTCCCTCCCCCTCCCGTGTCCCCCCACTGCAGGCTCTGGCCCATACCTGCTCCGCCTGCTCCTGATGGATGAGACAAATGATCTCTTTCTGCTCCTGCTCTTCCAGCTTCTTCACAAAGAAGAGCAGCTCCCACCACTCGGCACGGCTCAGGGCCTCTGCAGCCTTGGTCGGCTGCTCCCCCAGGTAAGGCAGGGAGTACAGCCCCGCAAAGGGCTTGCAGAAAAATGGCTGCGCAACTGCAGGAGAGCAGAAAGAGGAAGGGCACTGTCAGCTCTGCCAGTGCCCCCATCCTCTGCTGCTCACCCCACACTCCCCAGGGAAAGAGCTCATGTGGACCCTCTGGGCAGAAGAGGTCCCCACTGCCCCCATGGCCTGTTGCGGCGGGGCAGCGAGAGAAGGGGAACATGCTGGGAGGAGACTTTAGAAGCTGTAGAGATGGGGACTGCCATCTTCACTTGAACCTCTGTAGAGGCTACAAGGCTGTAGAACAGAAAAAGCACACGCTCAAAATGGGTGCCTCTAGCTCACTGCTCCCCCAACCTGTTCCCGTGGTGCCTGGACCAGCTAGAGCAATGCACTTGGACACCCAGCACCAGCAGAACCCACAGTGCCAGCATGCGGCTGCAGAAGGGCTGCAGAGAAGTCACAGGCCCAGCTGACAGGCTGCTCACCTGCTGCTAGTTTGTGGCTGCGTGCCAGAGTGGACACCTTCTCCTGGTGCTCATGATCCTCTTGCCCCAAAGGGCCTATGATCTCCACCATGTGCCAGTGAACCCAGTAAGTACAGCCCAGGGCTTGCCAGTACACCTGAGGAGAAGAGCCCAAGACACACCCAGCTGAGGGAAGGCAAGCCCAACCCCACTGCCCCCACATGAGGCTACACAACAGAGCAGAAAGGCCCCTGCCAGCCCCTGCCCTCCCCGCAGAGGGTACCTGCACGGGCGGTGTGCCATCGTTGCTCTGGCGGAAGTCCCCCTCGTCACCAGCGCTAACCTGCTCATAGTCCTCCAGCATGCGCACCCGCATGCCATGCACCAGGTTTGCCTGCACATACTCTACATAGCTGCTGCGACTTGGGAAGGCTGAGCGCGTCTTGAAGATGCTGGGCTCTTTTGGTGGAGGAGTGGGGGCTGCTTGAGCGATAGTGCAGGACGTGGCGCTGTGCTGGAAGATGGAGCGGGTGGTGCGCGGCCGCAGCTCCTGTTGGGGCAGCAGCTCTGGCTTGTGGCTGGGGTCCCAGCCCATCACGTGCACCACCTCCAAGATAAGGTTTGCCATAGCCATGCTGAATTCAAACTCCTGCTTCACACGGCTCCTCTCCTCAGGGAGCAGGCTGGGCACAGCGCAGTCCTGCTGCTCCCATCCCTGCTCCATGCCACTGCTGAGCTTGTCCATGAGAGAAGTGACACACAGGTAGCGCTTCACCAGGACGAACAGCAGCTTCCCAGGGATCTGCAACGAGCGCAGCTGTCACACTCTAGCCTGCACAGTGCTTCCAGACCCCGGCTCTCTCTGAGCCACCAGACCATCCACAGTCAGGTTCCCACGACTGCTCCAGACCAGCAGGCAGCAGCAGAGACCTCTCAGCCCACCCTCATCTCCCTGCTCAGAGACAAGGCTCCCCACACGCCTCTCCACCACACCCCAGCCTCAAGCCAGGCCCACATCCTGTGCCAGCTCTCCCAGTGCTGTCCGGCTCAGCTGCCCACTGCCAACTACCCTCCTGTCCCAAACAAGGACACCAGCTCTGGTCCCCGACTCCCACCTCTCCTGACCCCTAAACCCCACAGGCCCAGCCACTACCTGCGGAAGGTGAATCCCCTCAAAGGACATGCACTGCTCTTCAGAGGATGTTGTCTCAGCAAACAGCTCCAGCAAGGTGTAGCGACTGTCGAAGTCCATACGCTGCTCAATGCCATCCTGCTGGCTCAGAGACAGCAGGACATAGGCCCAGCTCCCTGCAACAACAACAGAAACTCTTTAGGCCCCATGAAGACAACCCTCATGCCACCCTCCCTGAGCGAGACAGACCTGCATGCAAGGAACAGCCTGGCTGCTCAGCGTAACCTAGAACCGTGTTCTGTCCTTTAACCTGGACGGGCAACATTTTACTCCGTTAATAATGCTGTGTTTCTTCCACCCCTAAAGCTGCAAGATTCCCCCAAAGAAGCAACCCCAAATAACTGGCTCCCAAACAGGGCTCCAGGGAATAGTGGAGTTAAGTCTTAACCTGAATCAGCCCCCACATCTGCCCCACTGGAGAGCCACATGAACTCAGGCACTAGGGCAGGGAAAGCCAAATGTCTTGTGGGACACACCACCAGCAGCAACCTTCCAGTGCACCCAAGCCTCATCAGACACTTCGGAGCGGTGGCAGCTCCTCTCAAATGAGAGGACTGGGTGAGGACCACCCTCTACCAACCAGGGCTCTGCCAAGCCCCTTGGCACAGGTCTTCATTGTTAAGGGTATGCAGAAACATACTGACTGCTCCTTTAAGTGTATCCGGTCAAGGACGTTTTCACTGCAAAAAGGGACAGTAAGAAGGAAGCCAGAAACAAGAACATAAAGAATCACAAACGTGACTGACAAATACTAGTGGGAGGCAGTGATGAGAAACAAATCTGGTCAGTCACACTCTAATTATTATGGACATCTCAGTGTGAGAATGCTTATTTTTCAGTAAGATTATCTGACTAAGAACCTTGTCAAATTTGGGTGATAAGGAAAGGGAGAAAGACAAACACACAGAGACGTAAAACCTGAGCAATTACCATTAACAAAGACAATAACCAGAAACAAACCCAGTCAGCTGCACTAATTGGTCGGCTATGAAGAAACTGCAGGCAAACTGGGACTTTGCTACTGATAAGCATGTAACCCTGAGGGTCTGGGATGTTGGAGGGTGCTCAGTGGAACTCTGCCAACAGACAGGGGGATGTGCACGGGCAGGGAAATGGCAAGGAACAGAGAGGGATGCTCAGAAAGGGGTATAAAAGGGGCCAGTTTTGTGTAAACCGTGGCCAGTCAGTGCACTTGTCTGACTAAGCCCTGAGCCTGAACGCTGCAGTTTGTCCTGTTTTCTTACATCTTCTTATTAAATCTTTTCCAATTATCTCTCCATCCCACATGTGTGTGCATTGCAAGGAATGAGTGCTGGCAGCTGGCGAGACCTGCGTATGTGTGAGTGGAATTTAGTGCCAGCAACTGGAACCTGACTGGGAGTGCAGAAACCCTGTGGCCTGTGATGTCAGCAACTGGAGCAAGTGAGCATCCTGGCGTTAGCAGTTGGAGGGGCCATTGCTCTCTGGATCTGGGGAGAGTCTCACAGACTTTGAGCCTGGAGAGTCAGCTACTGGGGACACTGGCCCAGAATGGACTGGGTGCCAACTACTGGAGTCAGACCAGGGGTGTAGGTACCCCTGGTCTGTGCTGCCAGCTGCTGGAGTGAGTGCTACTGGAGTGAGTGCAAGAGTCTCTGCTAACCACTGGAGTGGGTGGGGTCCTCAGCCATCAGCCACTGGGGAGGGAATGGTGTGGCCCCCAAAAAACAGCTACTGGGAGGGAGGCAAGTGAGGAAGTCAGCACTGGCAGCTGAAGCAGGACTGCAGTGCCTGGTGCTGGGGCGATGAGGGCAGGCATCTGCATCTTCTGCAGTCCTGCTGCGCATGGGGTATGCATGTAATTTGTCAGCAAAACTTCCCACTGGACTAGCTGGCAAGCAGGAGGCCCTGCATCCAGGCCAGGGTATAAGTGGTATAAGTCAGGTGGCAGTCTGTGCTGTGAGTGCAGAGGGACTTGTGAATATGGACTGTGTAAGGGACAAATGTCTGAGTGCTACAAGTTTGCTAACAAGCATCGGGCTCAACGAGCTGGCAAGTAGGGGGATCCCTCAGGTGGGCAGGGGGACTCAGATCCTGGTAGGGGTGCAGGGCAGGCAGCAGGGCCATGCTGGTACTCAAGTGATCCATGAATGTGTGTGTGCTTGTGAACCTGGAGAATGCTGCATGTGCTGGCATGAGTGACATTCTGTCTCTGCCAGCTGAAGAAGGGGCTTGGCTATCTGTGTTTGTGTTTATGTGAGACCCGTATGTATGTGCTGTTAAAGGTAGCGCCTTGTGTCCTTGTCAGTCTCCTACATGTGTCTGTGTGTCCCTGGGATGGGTGCTCAGCTTTGCTACTGGCTGAACCTGCAAACAGGAAAGTGGCAGCTGCATCTCAGCCTGAGAGACCCTACCTGCTGGCGAGGACAGCTCTCTTTGACAGCCCTTAACACTCCTAACAGCTAGTTACCACTCTAGCTCAAGAACCCATCAGGGGAAAGAGCTCCCAAGTCTTAGAGCACCACAGAAACTTATTGTTAGATTAAGGAGCCTTTTGGAAGCTCCAGCGGTGGCAGCTCCTCTCAAATGAGAGGACTGGGTGAGGACCAGGCCTCCACCCACCTAAGGAATAGCTCCCTGCCAAGAACAGGCCAGACACTTTCCAACTGACAGCATGCAGCAGAGACACCCCAACACTCTGTCACGTGCCCTGGCATAAGTCCTCCTAACAGTTAATCAGCATCCCAGCTCAGGAACCTGTCAGGGGAAAGAGCTCCCAAGTCTTAGAGCACCACAGACAACTACGATTGAGGAGCCCTTTGGAAGCTCCAGTCTGATTCTTCCCCTTTTGCCAACAAGCCCCTCGAGACACACTGCTTCCTAGGTACCCCACACCTACAAAAGGACTGGCACCCCTCAGCTGCCCAGCAGCACCTCCTCAGTGGCACTGAGCGGTAGCAGCCCCCACCTGCATCATGTGAAGCCAGGGCCCTTAGCATCTTGCCAGCACTGCGGCGGATTTGCTTCTCCTTGTGGCACAGCATCTTCATCAGCAAGTCGAGGGCTCCCGTCTCCTTGAAGGCACCCGCTAGTGAGCCAATGCTGGCGTACGCGCTCAGCACGTGGATGGTGTTGAGAATGGAGGACTCAGGGGCCCCGGTCTCAGCCATCTGCCGGCCAGCTCGCTGCACCAGGCTCCTGACATCAGCCTTCATCTCCAGCAGCGAGGCTTCATCCAGTGGGACTTCTGCAGCAAATGGGCTGGCTGCCTTCTCCTCTTTCACCCACTGCCCTTCCAGCTTCCTCTTGCCCAGCAGCGCCGGGCAGCTGGCACAGACCTCTTCTGCAGACATCCACATCAAGATGTTCTCTGGCTTGGTCTCTGCAGAGGAGGCACTGCTGCCTCCCACTGCTCTCTCTTCCAAGCTGACAATACTCCACTGGATCAGGTATTCAGGCTGGCCATCATGGCCCCGACGCTGCCGGAGCAGCTCCCCCGGGTAAGCCTGTAGTTTGGGTCCCAGGTGCACGAGCAGGTTGCCATTGTGCCTCTCGTTCACCATGACAGGAACTGTGCCTGCAGAGACAGAGGGGAAGCAGGAGCTGGGGAAAGGTGGCTGAGCACAAGCTTTGCTATGGCTAGAAATCTGTGATCCTGCAGGGTACAGCACTTGTGATGTGGCAGTGTAACACATGAAATGTACTGTTGTAGTGGCTGTACTCAAGGCCAGCACCATAAGCCCCTAATGCAACACGACTATGGAAGTATGATACGCAGCTCACTTTCTCCTCAGAAAACACCACACACACAGCAACAAGGTAAGCGGGCAGGACACGGTGTTCTCTGGGCTGTTGAGCAGCCGTGGCAGGGCAGGCTGCGGGCAGCCTTTGCCGGAGGCTCAGCTGCAAAGCCCGGCTGTGCTGGCGGTGCGGGCAGCCCCGCGGGGGGCGCACGCCGGCCCCGAGTGCCGGTGCGAGCCTGTACCGGAGGGCCCCGCCGCACCTCACCCAACTGGGGCCGGGAGCGCGGGGCAGGAACAGGCCTGAGCTCTGGCCCTCCCGCTCCCCGCTAGAGGTAGGCAGCACCGGCGCCGCAAGTACCGGGCAGCGGGCTCGCCTGGGCAGGCCCCTCTGAATAAAGCTCCTGCTAAGCGTGGCCCAAGCGAGAGCTCCCAGGGCACCGCAAAGGGGCCTGGCCCGGCCCGGCCCAGACTGCCGCAGCCCCTCAGCGGCGGGCCGGGCCGTCTCGCCTCAGGGCTGCGGTACCGGGTCCTCCTCACAGACGGAAAGGTCGGGGGGTCGCCCCAGCCCAGCCCAGCCCCAGCCCGCCCGCTCCCTTACCTCCCGCGCCGCTCCCCCGCACTTCCGCGCGCGGGCGCGCATGCGCGGTGCGCCCCGGCGGGGAGCGGCGCGGGGCCCGGCTGCGCCGACGGATGGGCACCAGGCAGCGCGGCGCCGGGTCGGCCGGGGGCACCGGGGGTTGTGTGGGGCGCAGGGCTGGAGCAGGATGGTACGAGGAGGGGGCAGCAGTGGGGCATTACCGGGCCTGGAGACGCCAAGGTCCGCGCTCCCCAGCTGCGCAGCGGGTCACCGCGCCCACCAGCGGTCGCTTTACAGCCCGGCCGCCCGCTGCCCTCACTGCCCTGCCCGCGGAAGGCGGGAGAGCAGCCCCGCGGTCAGCCTCGGCACGGCCGTGCAGAGCTGCCTGACACACACCCCCACCCCCCCCACCCCGAGACCCCCATCCTCTTCAAGCTCAGGCCAGGGCAGCCCAACTCCCGCCAGGGGCTGCACGCAGCCAAAGGAGCCTGCTGGGGAAACCATCCCCTAAGGCCCGCGCAGAAGAGGCAGCAGGAACACGGGAGTGGTATGGAGAACTTTATTGGCTGGCAGCATCACTCCTGTGCTGTAACCCGCGGCAGGTTGACGTAGCTCTTCATGGGCGGGAGAGGCTTGATCTTGCGCCCAGCCCAGCCACCCTTGCGATGCCACAGGCCTGTGTGTGGGCGCTTGCCAAGCCAGCGATTCCGGCCTGCCTTCCCGATCACCCGCTTGTTGTGGTCGACGTTGGACACACGGCCCACCGTGGCCACGCAAGTCTCCAGCACCTAGGGGACAGAGAAGAGCTGCAGGCCT
Organism: Falco punctatus; assembly: GCF_963210335.1. Lineage (NCBI taxonomy): Eukaryota > Metazoa > Chordata > Aves > Falconiformes > Falconidae > Falco > Falco punctatus. Next base: position 34,456,462 of record NC_137592.1, read on the forward strand.
CTCTGGGGACATATGGCTGCAGGCCCAGGCAGCCAGGTCAGGGACAGCATGGCTCCTCTACCTGCATATGCCTCTTGGAGGGCAGCTGCACGATGGCCGTCCCATTCACTTTCCTCAGCAGCACCCCACAAGTCCCTGCAGCAGGCAAGAGAGGAGGCAGCTAGCTGCCTGGAGCAGCAGGACCAAGTATCCTACCGTGTGGCAAGTGCAGTCCCATGCTGGGAACTTCCCAAAGCCCTTGTCAGTGCCCTTTGTGCAGCACTGCTTCCCAAAGACAGGGCCTCAACACATCACCAGGAAGCAATGGGGCAGAGCTGCCCTTACCTCTCTGGAGGACTGTTTTGCATCCTAACACGGGGAGGAGAGGAGACAGCGATTCCCTGTCACTGGCCACCCAGGGTGGTGCAACCCCCCCCCCCCCCATCTGCACCAAGCTGAAAATGGCTACAGACACTGCGTCCTCTTCCCAGAGACACACCAGCTGCCCGGATGTACTGCGCTCCCTTCCCAGGGTGGCTCTCCAGGTTGCAGATCAGCGTGCCAACAGGCAGAGCCCCCAGCGGGTAGGCATCCCCTTCATTAGCTGACACTGGAAGACAGAAGCTGCTGAGTTAGTTGGGCAGGGAGCAGCCGATGGATCCCTGGCAGGGCCAGCACGGCCATCCCTGGCCCTGGCATGCACCTGCCATTCTGCCAATGTGAGGGGAGTTCGTGATGATGTCCCCTGGCTGCATGTTCTCCGTGGCAATGATCCAACGCTTCCGGTTGCCGCCGGCCACCAGGGCGATGTCAGCCGACCTGCGCAGGGCACTCATGGTGGGTGGTCCCCCCAGGGAAAATTGCCCGGGGCCAAGCCCACAACTCACACTCACCTACAAGGGTCGTATCGGACGTTGATGACCTTCTCAGTGAAGGGCTGCGGCGCGGCGCCCTCCTCGTAGCGCAGCCGCTGGAAATCGATCATGCGGTACCGCCGCTTGTGTCCCCCGCCGATGCCCCGAACGCGGATGCGGCCTGCAGAAAAGAGTAGCGGCTGCAGGTGGGCCTGACCCCAGCTCACCCCCGGCTGTCCCCGGGCCCTGCCCGCCCCCGGCTGCCCCCCGCCGGGCCCCGCCCGTCTGCCACCTGTGTGGTCGCGGCCGCCCGTCTTCTTCATGCCCACGGGCCGCACCGTGTACTTGATCCGGCACTTCCACATGGGGTCTGTGGTGCAGCGCGGCGCCGAGCCGCCCAACCCTCGGCAGGCAGCCGCCAGCGCGCCCCCCGGGAGGCGGAGCGAGGCGGGCGGCCCGGCGGGCAGCCCGGCGGGCAGCGAAGCGGCCGGCCACAGGAGCGCCCTGAAGGCGCGGCATAAGGCCGCCGCCATCGCTGCCGGCCCGGTGCCTGCGCGGGGCCGAGGCAGGGCCTCGGCCGGAAGCGCCGCGCGGTCGCCGCAAGGGGGCGCCCTCCCGCCGGCTGAGCCACGGTGGCGGCCATGTTGCATTTTAAAGGGGCTGCGCCGCTGAGGGAGGTGGGTGGGGCTGGGCGGGGACAGGCTCCTGCCCCGGCACACGGGACCGCGATCGCGGACCGGGACAGCGACCGCCATCGAGGCCTCGCTCCGAGCAGGTTGGGCGGGCGGGGCTGCCAGGGGGTGGTCGTGTGCGCCCGCGCTTCTGTTGCTCTCCCCGCCCCGGGCCCAGCCGGCCCGCGGGGAGGGTCCGGGCAGCCCCCGCGGGGCCCGGCCGGATCCGTGCGGCCTCCCCGGGCACCCGCCGCCGCGGGGCTCGGCCCGGGCCTGGGGCCGGCGTGGCTCTGGGGCCGCAGCGCGCCCTGCCCGCCGGGGGCGCGGGCCCGAGGGGCGGTGAGGCCGCTGGGTCTGCGGCCTTGGGGACTGGCGGGAGCGGGGCGAGCAGCTGGCCGGGGCCCCGGCCCTCTGCGGCCGGCCCTGGCCTCCCTGGGGCAGCGCCAGCTGCTTCGCTGCCCGCGCTCTCCGGCCGTGCCGGGCCGTGCTGTGCCGGCTGGAGGAGGCCGCCGCCCCGGGGCGGGGGCGTTGGTGGCAGCGGTGGGACCGGCTGAAGGCCCACTCCTGGCAGTTCCAGGCTGCTCTGTAGGCACAGTCTGCAGGATTCACTGCTCTATAATTAGGTGGTGTCTTCGTTGCCAGGAATGGCTTTCAGTGTCAGATAAATAATATGTGTTTGCGCTCCTCCTGTGTAACTTGCGTTATTTTTTTTAGCCGGGTGTGCCCTGTAGCCAGGTTTGCCCTCCAGAACCTGGGAAAGGAGAAGAGTAGGATGCTTTAGTGAAGAAGTGTGTTGTGAAATGAGGCAAGAGAGAGCCTGTGTGTCAGCATGGCTGGGCTCCTCCTGGGACACCCAACGCCCTTCCACCTCTGCGGGAACCTGTAGGGAGGGACACGAATCCTGATGAAGCACTGGCTTTGGCAGACATAGGTAGTTGGGGCAGCATGCCTCCAGAGGCTCACGAAACATCATAGAGAGCACTGAGAAGGTCGCCTGTTACCGCAAATGGGATGGTCGTAGCAACAATCCACTGGCTACATTGCATGCTGTGGCGTTTGTCCTCTCCCTGCATAAGGTGTCTAGAGATTGAATGAACGTTTCCAGGCGATGCCTGGCCCAGCTCTGCACTGTGCAGTGCTGGCACAGTAGGATGCCCAGTGATCTTGTCCTGTGCCTGGCCATTTCTGCTGGCACAGTGATAGCAATCCCACAGCTGGAGGGTTCTCTGCAGCTCTACCTGCTTGGCTTTAGGGGATGGGATGGGGTCAGCAGCAGGGACACAGGTGAGGATGGTGCCAAACAGGATGTAAAACCTTTCGCAACAAGACTGAGTGTAGGATGGAGCAGATCTAGCTGGGTGTAGGGCAGGGGTGACTTTGGGGGCAGAGCGATTGGGCAGTGTGTAGCGGCAGCCTGGGGGCTCAGCTCTGCCCCTTCGCACTGCCATTGGGCCCCAAGGAGGGAGCTCGGTTTGGCATGTGGCGCTTTCTGCGCTCCCAGGAGAGCATCCGACCGTCCTGTTTCTGGAGCCTGGCTGCATCTCCTCCCCTCCCCCTGCTGCAGTGTGGTTGGCTGCTGAGTGCCTGGTGCCTGCGCTTCTGCTAGAACTGGAGGGCAGCGCAGCAGACGCCGTGGGAGCCGCGCATCGCTGCGGCCTGTGCTTCGTGGCACTGGGGCCTCCGGGAGTGCCAACGCTGGACAAGCCGCTGCAGGCAGCCAGGTACCGCTCCTCTGCGGTGAGGGTGGGGGAGGATTCCCATCCAGTGACTGAGACGGGCAGGGCACCCAGCCGTCCTGTAACAAAGGACCGCTTTGAAGTGCAATTTTGAGCAGAGCTGACAAAAACTTTTCTCCTTGGAAAGCTTACAGTTGGCCAGGTGGGCACAGAAATTCTCTATGGTGATACTGAGGAGGGATGAAGGGGTGTCTCTGGCTTGCATATCCCGAGAATATGCAGCGGGCGTGCCTTCTGCTGCCAGACAAAGCCAGAGAAACTATGACGGAGGCAGATCCTAGCACACAGCAATGGCTCTCAAACTTTCAAAACCTTGTTTCCTCACAAACCTTCCTCCCATTAATAAACTGCTGACTAAGCTGTTCCAAAGTGGAGATGCACCCTACTAAGGGTGGGGGGCAGGGGGGGACAATTGCTGGTAAGCTTCTAGGAGGGAGAGGATGCATCTGGGAGGAGGTGTCTGAAGAAGGGCTGGGGGATGGCGTTTCAGCTGAATACTCTGGCCAGGCAGCCAGGAGGAATTTGCACAATGGTGGGAGGCAGAGGCACATTACCAGCAACTGCAGCCTTCCCTGCGTCTTGAATAGCTGGCATCTCGCTCTTTCACGCAGCTCTATGCTAGGGTCTCCTCTAGTGCCCTTGATCTCCTGGCTCCCGTTCCAGAAAGCACACGCCACTGCATGAGGGGAAGGAGGGTGGTGTTCAGCACACATCGGGTCAAAGATCTGGCCAGCTCAGACACAGGGTAAATAAACATGGCTGAGCTTTGCTGTAATTGGCAAAAGGAGCAGGAAGTGCATGTTCTCTCATCTGCTTTGGAGGAATGTCCAGGTAGGAACAACAGCATTAACTCCAAATACCAAAATGGCTCTCAGGGCACAAAGGACATGTGGCAAGATTTTGACCTTGGCAGAGCTGCTGGATAAAGGCTTGATTTGATAGGAGAGAGCCACATAGCTCCTCAAAGAACTCCAGCTGGTGGGGGGAGCCAGAGGTAAAACAGATCCTTTGCTTATTATGCAGGTAGAGCTTTGTCTTTGAATTTGGATGCCTTGTTATGGTTTACAAGACCTGTTTGCTTCTGGAAATAATAGCTTAGTCTTGCAGCTGCCCCAGTAACAGCATGGAGGGGAGTGTGGGCTCTCTAGAGCCCTTTGGGGCACTCAGAGTGGCTCCAGGGCACTTGCTGGTCCCAGCTGTGTCCTGGCCATCTCCTACACTCCTGAGGCACATCCAGTGCATAGCCCTCACATTAGACAGATGCTTGCAGAGGCACTGGCTCCTGGGAATTATTCTGCCTGCTTTAATACTGGCTACTTCATGCTGGCAGGCCAAGATAATGGCTCTCGCTCTGTCTTTTATAATAAGAGTGAGACTCCCAATCAGATTCTGAGGCTAGGAAGAGATGCTTGTCCTGGCTTCATTCCAGCTGCTTAGCTCTTGTCTCCGCTAGCCTGGAAACAGGTTTTAGTGTTGTTCCACTGTAGTCCCAGGCACAGCAGATGCATAATGGATTTGGTGAGCTGCTGCAGACATGAGCAAGAGTTTAAAAATGAGGTCTTATCAGCTGATCTGGAGGTGTTAGCATAAGCTTGCTGGTGGGGGTGGTGAAGACTGCTGTTCTGGTTCTAATGGCCTGTTGAAAGGTGCGTGTTTCTCTGGCCAGCCAGGGTTGTAAACAGCATGAACTGCAGTAAGGAGCAAAATGGCTTTCTGCTAATGGCACCTGTCAGTGCTGTTTTGGGGTTTTTTGTTTGTTTTGGGGGGTTTTTTTGGTTGGTTGGTTTTGTTTTGTTTTGTGGTTTTTTTTAACCCTTGTTGCCTCCAATGTCTGTAAGACCTTTCTGGTCTTGAAAGGAATGAGCGATCTGATACAAAGTCAACCAGACCATCTTCTCTGTATTTCTCAGAGCACATATGCTTATTGGAATTGGATCATGCTTCAGTAACAGAGGAATTGCTTGCTCTGGTCAATCAGAACCGGTAGCTTTTGACTTGGGATTTCCAGCTGTGGGCTGGAAAGCGGGAGGACAATGGGAATATGTGCTTTCTGTAGTGATATGAGTCACTGTGGCCAAGTTCCTGTAAAGCCAGCTTACCACCACCTTTGCCGTAAGTTTCAGGAAGGTTATGCTAAGGTGCATTTTCTGTTAGAGATTGTAGGTGGTGGCGAGCTGAAGCTTCTAGGGCAGGGAGGAGTGTTCAGTTCTGAAGGGAAAGAGCATGAAAGGAGCTTCCTATCTCCTTGTGGTGGAGCCATTCCACTTGAGCTGCGAGTCTAGTTCCTTAGTCCTAGTTAAAAGCCCCTGGGGCTCTTGCAGGCAGCCTGCTGATTAGCACAGACTTTCCCCAACACAGGCCTTCCAGCATCTAGAAAAAACCCTGGAGCTTTATGCTCAGCTCGAGCTGGCGTGTGTCAGCTGCTGCTGAAAGAAGCAATCCTGGCCTTGATCCCTGTCCAGGGGATAGGATGGGCTGGACTATTTCCAGCAATGTCAACTTGTACTGAGTTACACATAACTAAAACTTGGGGAAGCTGGTTGGGTGAAGCCTTTCGGGGCTTGGAGATCAGCTTTAAAACTGTGCAAGGGGATGCCTGGATGCTAAGGACAGTCCTGGTTTTGGGGCGTGGGAGAATGTGGTGGGACAGTTCCTTGCCTCCAGTGCTGCTGGAGGGGGACTGCATTGCCTCTCTTGCTCTGGGACAGAGGGATCCGGTCCTTGTGGGACCCTGCTGAAAGGAGTCATGCTGCTTTTTCTTCCTCTGGGCCTAGGGTCAGTTTCCAGAGCTGTGGTGCCTGGCCCCTTTGTCCTGAAGTGGTGTTCAGTAAAGGCAAATGTAATAAGGAGTTTATCTAAGGAATTCAGATGAGGATGTTTTTTCTTTTTATTGTTTTTCCCCCTCCCATGTGATGATGGTTAAGCCATGGGACAGGGGTCTGAAGAGCTTCTGGGATCTCAATTTTGGGAGATACTCAGCTCTTGGCTAGATACAGATACCTGCTTTGAGTGAGGGGGTGGACCTCTGAGAGACCTCTAGGCATCCCTTCCAAGTAATACAACAGACAGGCTCTTTTATTAGGAAAGAAGTTGCAACACAACAGTCTCTATGGTACATGAAGTCATCTCTGTGTTGGCTTGCCTCTCTAGACTGTCTGCAGTGCAAGAAAGGTTCAGGCTGGAGGCTGGGGTTGGGAAAACTGGGCAGAAGATGGGCCCCCTTTTTTGGCAGTAATGAGCTGGCAGCAGTCCAAAGGAAAAAAATAATGACTCCCTACTTTTATCAGGTTGTTTTGCTTCCCAAATACATAACTTTGCTATTTCTCCAGGCAGTGAAAGCACATCTCACAGCATGCAACTGGGATAATTATTGTTAAAATAAGACTTTAAGCCTTGTGTTTTAATTTCTAAATGCTACAATTGCTGTCTCTCTCCCAAATGTGATCAGTCATTCTTGCTATGGGTCAGACTTACTCTTTTTTCCACAGGAAGCTTTTTCCTAGAACCCAGCTGGTTTTCTGCAGCTTAGATCTCCTTCTCCTACAAAACAGTTTGCTGCTAAAAATCTATGCACACTTCTATACAAAAAGTGCTGGCAGGCCATCTGCAGTTTGAGGGAAGCTTCAATTATTGTTTTGACAGTATTGCTTGTGCAAGTTGTGATGGTACCCTGTAGTGAACTGAATTTGTTGAGGGGTGTGTAGACCTGAAGTCTCTGTCCTATTGTAGCTGACACCTGATTTCCCTGGTGCTTTTTTTTTTTTTTCCTCTCTGTAGCCTTCTAGCATTAGGCATCATCATCTAAGCTTTAAGATTCACTTAGGCCCATTGAGCATCCTTGTTTCTGTTGTGGGTTTAAGGTAGAAGCAGTGAAGCTTCCAGGTCTTTTCTCTTAAAGCTCTTGCATGTGGGATCAGTTTTCAGAGGCAGAAAAGTGAGCTGCTGAAATTGCTGATGCTCAGTGATTTCCCAGTTATGCACTTGAGTACAGGAGGAAAGTTTCTGTCTGGCAGGATGTGCTAGCTGATGGATTCCCAGCTGATGGCTGCAACTGCCACAAAACTTGGAGCACGCATGTTCCCTCCCTGTCTTCCTGCAGCAGTCCTCCAAATGGGAACAGGGGAGGGGAGGGGAGATGGGTGTTGCCGGAGAGCCAGGCTATTCTAGCAGCTCAATGTAAATAGGGAAGACATGCCAACTAGAGCAGAAATGTGCTGGTGGAGAGACCTGGGCTGTGACACCGGCAAAGTAGTGACGAATGCAGCAGGATAAACTAGGAGCTGGGGGCTCCATCTCCTGAGGAACTCGTTGGAAAAGCATTCTTTCTTCATATTCCAGTCTGAACCTCCCCCTGCCAAAGGCAAATGGTGGTGTCTCCCCTCCTCTCTGCAGGAACCTCTGAGTTTGTTTCCGCCTGGATAAAGGACACTTGGTGCCCTTTACTGAATGTGTGGGAGTAGGAAGAGTGCTTATACAGCAGCCTCAGCCTGCCTGACCTTGGCGTCGGTTGCCATAGAGCATGTTTCCTCTCTGAAAGGCTGGGCACTTGAGTGTTGACCTGCCTGGGGAAAGCTCTGTAGGGGAATAAGGCTCTGTAGGGGGAAAAAAATATCATTTTGGAGGGATAATTCAGCTCCCACCAGTGTGTGTTGGTTTTCTTTGCTGTGCAAGAGGTAGAATCATTGAAGTGACTTCTCTGCAGTCTTCTGTTTTCTTATTGGTACTTGGAAGTGAAAGGCCCATGTGTGGTTCTTGGGTTTTGTACCCTGTGTCCAGCTTGGAGAACCCCTGTCTACTGTTGAACACCGGAAGCATGTTGGCACCTAGCTGAGCTGTGCTTCTAGGATGTCGTCTTAAGGGAGAAGGACCAGGATTGTGTAGAGGTGTTTGCACAGCCAGTGGGAGAAGAGTGGCCTGTACTGGTATGTCTTGAGGATCTGAGGATGTAGCTGCAGGGTCGGATGAGTGTGGTGTGCTGTGGGTCAGGACATTTTGAATTATTTTCCCTTCTCAGTCTGAAATCTTTACAGTTCTGAAAAACAAGTTGATCATGGGGACTGCAAAATGCTCAAAGCTTTTTCTGCTGGAAGGGCTGAAGAAAGGCAGGATGTTGCTGTAGAAGAGGCACTGGTGGTTTAACACACAGCTCGGAGATTTCTCAGTTGAGGAACAGTTCTGTGCACAGTGGAATAAATGAGGCTGATTTTCTATGGATCTGGGTCTTGTCTGACCCTTGTTACCTAGCAAGGTGCAAGCTCTGGTGGCTTTTTATCATGATTTGTAACATGTTCCTCTTCCCAGTGCTTTTGTATTGTACATTTTTAAAGATGGCAGCAAGATCTCTGTATTACATAAGTAATGCTTCCATGAAAACTGTCAGCACTTCACAGCTGACCCAGTACACAGAGGGACAGATGATGAAGAGGCACTTGTGCTGCACAGCTGTGTGAGCCTTAGGGCAGAGCTCGAGTTTTGTTGTATGCTGGGTATGAGGCTGCACTGGGGGTCTCCTTGTGTCCCGAGCATTGTCTGTGCTCCACAGGACTCTCATTTCCTGATCTTCATTTCTGAGTCTGGGGCTGTGTTTCCTTATGAGCTGAAACCAGAGACAGGGGACATTTAACCCTTTAGCAGCTGTTACCTTGGCTTTTGTGTAAGCAGATGAGTGCCTGTTGAGCCTTCCTGGAAAGCTGTCTGGAGCCATTTCAGAGCAGGAGAGCAGTGCTTTGCCAGACATGGCAGCGCTAGTGTCCTTTGGGCTGCCAGCCTCTTCCTCTGGAGTTGGGAATTGTTGCACATCTCTTCCTGAATTGTGGTCACCTGCAGAACCCTGCCTTAGGCAGGGCTTCCCATGTTGCTTTAGCACTTGATCACTCCCCCAGATGTGTCATAAAGGTAGGAAAAAGAATAATCAGGAGAATCGTGGACCAGAACACTTAGATGCCAGATCCTGGAGAATCAGTTTGGAAGACAGGATATGAGTGGCAGCCAACTCTCAAAAGACCTATTCTTTTCTTCAAAACTGTAGCCTGTGCCCTCTCTGTTGATCTTAGTGAGGTTTTTCATGCCATTCTTTTCATATGGTCTGTAAAGCAAACCGGGAATATGTCACAATCTGGATGAGGCTTTTCAGTGTAAGATGCACAATGCCCAGGGTAACTGCATGTGGAGCATGGCAGATGCCCAAAAGTGAAGGATATAGTGAATATGGCTCAGGGTTTGGTGCTGATGGTGGATCATGGAGTGAATGTGAAGTCAGTGTTATGACTCTGGGATAGGTGGGGGAGGACTCAGCTCTTGCTCAAAGGCATGAACAGGAACCCAGTCTTCAGGAGATGTGAAGTGTTTCTGCCCTGCTGAGGTTCAGTAAAGTCCCCACTGTGTTATCAAGAGTTTGCTGCCCTTTGTGAGGGATTGAAGTGCATTGCTGGAACAGAAACCAAACAGTAGCTGAGAGGAGAGCTCGGGCCTGTAAAACAACTCTAGAAACTTCTGGAAGAGTGAGGCTAGAGTAGGAAATGGGTGAGTATAATGGGATGTGTGTACTTGTAGCAACTGCCCCAGCACTGTTTGCCATCTTCACTTGCAGTGCAGCAGGGAGGAAGAAACTGGGCCCCTCTATTGCTCTACCCCGGGCAGGGGTAGTGGCAGCTGAGCTGGGGGGTTTCCCTGACCCCCCTGGGCAGAGTCCACAGGTGGGGAGGAAAGGAGCCCAGCCAAGAAGAGGAGCTATGCGCTCTCTGTTCATGTACCTGAGGCAGCATTTGTGCTTGCTCAGTAAACCAGGCATGAGGCTGCTGATGAACAGAGAGCTCAGACCACACAGAGGTGGGTCCAGCAGGAAGACAAAGACAAATCTGTTGGTGGTGCTTCCCTCCTCCTGCGTAGTGCCTGGGCAGGTGGCCAGTTCGCTGGCAGCAGGGCCCTGGGTGCACAGGTTGCAGTGCCTCCCACCAGCTCTGGGCACAGCAGGAGCTGCCTGCGCAGGGCGTTGCAGGCTGGCTGCCTTCAGCCCTGCAGAAGGCTGGCCTTGGAGTCACCGATGGCAAGGTGGGTGGTGGCTTTCTGCTGTTGGTGAGTAATGTGAAGAGGCTGCTGGGGTGGCTCAGCTGAGGGGGGAGGCTGAGAGAGGGTTGGGTGAGTGAGCTGTGGAGCAGCGAGGGTGCTGTCAACCTGCTATAAGAGGTCTTGCCTGCTTCTTAGGTCTCACCCTCTGGCCCCTGTGTTTTCCTAGCTCCTGGATTTTCTATGCAGGGATCTTGCAGCCATGCTAACACTGTGGGTTGTAGCACTTGGTGTCCCTGTGCAAAGGCAGTAGCTTGGTACTCTCCCGTGATGTATCTGGGAAGGAGTACAGAGTCCTTGTGTCATCTTGAGGAGTCCTTGGGCTGGCAGCAGGGCAAATGAAGCTGAGAAAGCTGTTAGTGTTTCAAGCTGACACCCACGCAAGGGTTACACTAGTGTAACTGTAGCAGTTGGTGTATGTAAGCTTTCCCACGCAGGCATGTTTCAGTTCATGCTGGTGGTGTTATGTCCCTTATCGCCACAATGGCCATTCCGTGCTGGGGCTAGCATTGCTGGGGATACTCTTCTGGTCAGGGAATTTTTTTGTTTGGCCCAGTAAAGCCACTGATGCCTCCCTGTCTGAGAGATGCTCTTCCAGGAGATTTCCTATTGAGAAAGCAGAAAGCTTTGAGCTGGCATCCCTCCACTTTCTGTTCCCTCTCTTCGTCGGAAGAGGTGCTGAGCTCTGACAGCCTTCTTGCATCTGTGGTCTGTGGGCAGGAGGTGTATGCATCGCAACCCCAGCTGCCGACTACAAATCTGTGTTCTTAAATGGAAGCTAAATCAGCTTTCCTCACTGCTGGGAGTGTGGGGGTGTTGGAGGTCAGCACTGATTTTAGCCTTTTCTGTCTCCTGTTCACCTGTGCCACCTGCACTGGTTGCCAGTGCTCCGTGCCACAAAAGCAGAGACATGTGCCCTGACAGCTGTCTGCTGCCAAGAGGAGAGGGGAAGGGGAAGGGCTTAGAGTAGGCAACCAGTTGAACACTGTCTCTGGCTGTTTGAAGGAGGCTGTGACAGTTTTGTATGGCTGTGACTCCCTGAAACAGCGCTGAGGTGCTCAGGTTCTCTCTCTCTGTAGGGCTGCAGGAGCAGCACTATGTCCACCATGGTGTACCCAAGGGAGGAGAAACTGGACAAACTGAGCCAAGAGGAGATAATTTCCAACACCAAGCTGGTGATGCAGGGACTGGAGGCACTCAAGAATGAACACAACTCCATCCTGCACAGCTTACTGGAGACCATCAAGTGCCTGAAGAAAGATGAAGAAGCCAATCTTGTGCATGAGAAATCCAACCTGCTCCGCAAGTCAGTGGAGATGATTGAACTGGGGCTTGGAGAAGCTCAGGTGAGAGTGGTGGGTGACCCCCTAGGCATTACCCAGGGCTTACAGGGGAAGGTGGGCATGTGACCATTCCCCATAAACTGCAGGGGGACAGCAAGGGGTTGAGTGTAGAAGGCCAACGTGGCTCTGAGGGTGAGCCCTAAGCATGCATGTGGGGGAGGTACAGGATTGTGGTGATTACTGACTGGGACTCTTGATAAGGTGATGATGGCATTGTCCAACCATCTGAATGCTGTGGAGTCAGAGAAGCAGAAGCTGCGTGCTCAGGTGCGGAGACTGTGCCAGGAGAACCAGTGGCTGCGTGACGAGCTTGCCAACACCCAGCAGAAGCTGCAGCGCAGTGAACAAACTGTGGCTCAGCTGGAGGAGGAGAAGAAACACCTTGAGTTTATGAACCAGCTGAAGAAGTATGATGAGGATGTCTCACCTTCGGTATGCCCTAGTCCTGTCAAACAGCCATCTTTGAGGGTGGGCGAGGCTGGACCAGCAAGGTTGCCTAAAAGTGATAGTGTTACCCTGGATTTTGCCCCTTCCTAGCTACTGTGCACAGCAACACCTGTAACTAAAGGGAGCCTGCATGGCACAAAGTCTCTGGAAGACCATGGAATAACATGGCAGGATGTGCTGGGGAAATCTGGCTTTGTTAGTTTTGTTGTGTTGGGGGAAGATGGTGGCAGAGACAACAGGGGAAGTTGGGGGTGTTGGTGGGCTGCAGCAGGGAGCAGAGTTTGGCAGCTGACTCAGTGCAAGCTGCTGCTGTCTCCTCTGAGAACCAACAGTATTGCGATTCTCATCCTCTCAGGAGGAGAAGGAGGGTGACTCCGCCAAAGACTCTCTGGATGATCTGTTCCCGAATGAGGAGGAGGAGCATGGTCCTGGATGTAAGTGTTTGCTCGTGCATGGTCAACTCACTGTCTCTGTTCAAGCCTGCGGTGCCAACTGTGTCCCTGTTTATTCCTCTGTGCCTGCAGTGCCCCACCAGCACAGCAGTGCAGTGGCAGCTGCCCAGCAGGGAGGCTATGAGATTCCTGCACGCTTGCGCACTCTCCACAACCTTGTCATCCAGTACGCATCACAGGGACGCTATGAAGTGGCTGTGCCGCTCTGCAAGCAAGCGCTGGAGGACCTGGAGAAGACATCAGGCCATGATCACCCTGATGTGGCTACTATGCTGAACATCCTGGCGCTAGTGTACAGGTGAGTATGGTGGGGAGGGCAGGATTGGGCTAGGAGAATTTTCTGCCTCTCCCATTTACCAGGACAGCACTTACTGGTAACATGGAGCTCCCCCTGCTTCCAGTGGTTTGCCTTTCAAAAAGGTATTTGGACAACCGAATGTCCCAATATAACTAGGAGGAATGGAGAAATGAACGAGCTGTGGGGGCTGTGTATGAGTGGAAGGAGGACTATTGTTTGCAGTTTTTCTTGCTATGGGCTGTGGTGTCCAAACACCAAATAACCGGTTGACTTTGCACTGCAGGGATCAGAATAAGTACAAAGAGGCAGCACACCTCTTGAATGATGCACTTTCCATCCGTGAGAAGACTCTGGGCAAAGACCACCCAGCGGTGAGTGTCTCCTATCTCAGTCACTTCCCTTGACCTTTGGGTGCTCTAGAATGGTGCCTTTTATGGTGTGTCTGATGCTGTTCACGTGATGTGGGGCTCTGTTTTACTGGTTCATTAATTCCTGCGGTCTTAGTCAGTATGGCCTGTCAGGAGTTAGCTTCTCCTGGATTCTGTGATGCAGGCAGGGTGACCTTCTGCCTCTAGACCTCCTTCTTTTCAGAAGCAGCTGTGGTACAGGCATGAAGGAGATGGGATAGTCACTGTTCCTGCTGCTTGCACTTCTTGTTTGGTCCCACTGGATTCTGCTTTGTTTCATGGAGAAGCTTATGTCTCTGCAGGTGGCAGCGACTCTGAACAATCTGGCTGTTCTCTATGGCAAGAGAGGGAAGTACAAAGAAGCAGAGCCACTGTGTAAGCGAGCCCTGGAGATTCGTGAGAAGGTACTGGTCTCCCACGCTCTCCTTCCTTCCAGCTCTCCCTGAGGGTTTTCCTGCATTACCTCACTGCACCTGGGAGATCCAGGACTTACCCAGCTGTTGATTCTGCCACCACTTTTCCTCTCTTTCCAGTGTTTGCAGCCTTAGAGAGGCCTGCAGGAGGTGGAAGCTGCGGTTTCTCCTCTGTACCTCCCTAGTCTTTGGCTCCTGTCTGACATAGGCATGTCCTCGAGGGGTTACAGTATCTACTAGTGCCAGGAGTTCACTGCAGTCTTTAAGCATTGACTTTTTGTGGCTTCTCATTTGTTTACCCAGGTCCTAGGCAAAGACCATCCTGATGTGGCCAAGCAGCTGAACAATCTAGCCCTGCTGTGCCAGAACCAGGGCAAGTATGATGAGGTGGAGTACTATTACTGCCGGGCCCTGGAGATCTACGAGAGCTGCCTGGGTCCTGATGACCCCAATGTGGCCAAGACCAAGAACAACCTGGTAAGATCCTGGGGAGAGGCCATGTGGGATCAGGGAGTGGTGCCATGGGAAAGGTGAGCATTGCCTGGTGCTTGGAAGAAGCAGAGAGATAGCTATGAGGCAGGGAGGGGGCAGAGTTAATCTGTGTTGCCCAGTGGGGCTGGAGCTGTTTTCTTTGTTGCAGGCTTCCTGTTACCTGAAGCAAGGCAAATACAAAGATGCAGAGGTGCTGTATAAGGAGATCCTTACCCGTGCTCACGTGAAGGAGTTTGGCTCTGTGGATGGTTTGTACAGTAGAAGCTGTTGGGGCTGGGGAAGGGTGAGCAGTTAGGTCTCCTGCTCTCAGCCTAGGCTTGGCTGGTTCTGGTATCCCCCTGGCAGAGGGATGGGATGCCTTGCCCTTGAAACACTGCCATTCTAGTGTGTTATGCTGCTCCACCTCTTCTGTAGAAGCTTTTGGTCTTTGCTGAGTTGGGAATAGCTGTGGTTAAAAGGTAGAATAGCAAGTGGCACAGTCATTCCCAGGCATAGGCTGAAGTTTCTCCTGTACACCTGGCACAGGTACTTCCCCATGGGAGGGCTTGTTCCTTCCTTCCTCTGTCCTGCCCTTGCAATGTTGGTTGCCTTTCTTGGGGCTTAGGCTCAGGGACTGGGGGGTTCTGTATGCCTTGTCACTTCCCTCTGAGTTGCTGGCTCTGGGGACGGAGTGCTGGGCTGTGCAGGAGGCAGAGCCCCCGTGAAAGTGGCAGAGCAACAGGGTGAGGAGGCGAGCAGAGCTGTCTTGCATTCTTCCCCACACAGATGAACACAAGCCAATCTGGATGCATGCGGAGGAGAGAGAGGAGATGAGCAAGGTGAGTCTGAGCTGGTGGTGCTGCCTGTTGACAGCAGCAAGAGCCCTGGGAGGGGAAGGAGATCCAAGGGTTTTGATCCTCTCTTCTCACAGTTAGACCCTCCTTTCCTGCAGTCTGAAGAGCTGCCATGGCCACTGATGAAGGCCAGGAGGGGTCTGGAGAGTGAGGAGAGAGCATGGCTGCTTCTTGGCGCAGCAGAAAGGGAAGGCCCATCAGAGAGCTTGATGCTTTTCCTGGGGCAGGGGATTGTTCAGCTTCTCCACCATGGCTGCATGCTCTCTCTTTTTGCTTTAGTGATCCCTCTAGGGCACGCAGATGATGCAAGATGGCGGATGGCAGAGGGTTGTGCTGCAGGGCCTTGGCACTCTGTTCCAAAGAACTGCTAGTACCCAGAGCACAGCCCACTTCTGAAGCAGCCCTAAGGCTGCCTGGGGAAAAACGGAGGTCAAGAAGAAACTGCTGCCATCACCTTTCTTAGGAAATGGAGCCAAACCTCCTGAAAAAGATCTCTGCAAAGGGCAGGCCCTAGCTGTTCTGCATTCTAGCTGGCCTCAGAGAGGAGAGACTTGTGCTCTCCTTCAACTAGGCTGGGAGGCAAAGAAGCTGTTACTTCTGTTGCCCAGGCCCTGCTCTGTGCTCAGCTGATAAATGCAGCAGAGTCCTGTCTCTGCTTCTCCCAAGTCAAAGACCTCACCTGCTTTCTGGCAGATGGGTGAAACAGCAGAACGAAGGGCTCTGGTCTGGTCCTCTAGCTGCAGTAGGAGCAGACACTGCCTCTCCTTCTCCTTTGCCTTTAGAGCAGGCCTCATCCCTACATGGGCTCAGGCAGCAGGCTGGCAGTCCTATCCTGTGAGCCCTAAGAGCAGGGCACTAGCAGCTGCCTCCCACCAGCATGTTGTGTGTTCCCACTGAACTGCTCTGTGCGGTCCTCAGTGCAGGCAGTGCTCAGCTCTGCCTTGCACTGTTCCAGTTGCTGCACTACGAAGGCTCTGCTGCAAAGAAATCACACTTGCTGCGGCACCATCCTGTGCAGGAGAAATCAAAGTTGGACCAGAGACTAGGCTCCCCTTGTTCCCTCTGGGACTGAGACACTTTTGATGGTATCTTTGGAGAATTAAGAGGTCAAAAGCAGATAGTTGTGTGGAGCTGTGCTCCAGATAACACAAGCTTTGCTGCAGGGCAAGAGAACAGGCTCAGGGACCCGAGTTCTTAGTTGGAGTGAGATTAATTTTACAGCCTGGGGCAAGGGCTGAGCCTCTCCCTGCCCCTGGGGCTCCTGTCCCCAAGGCTTCCGTGCCCATGGCATGGCATGGTTTGGTGTGACCTTTCTGGCCAGGCAGCAGTAATCACAGACCTGCTTGTACTGCTGGCCCAGGGGCTGGGGCTGCTGCACCCTGCTTTGTGCTGTGTTTCCACATCTCCTATTAAAAAGCATCAAACCTCTCTTGTAGAGCTTCACTTTTTATTATTTTTTCCCCTCCCCTCAGCCCTCTTTCCCTCTGCTCTCAGTGGCAGCAGGGGGAGGCCAGCTCCTGCAAGCCAGCAGGGCCTGGGGCACAAGCTGGCAGCCCTAGCCTGTGAGGGTCTTTCTGCCCCAGGGGATTTGAGATCTTTCCCCTTGGGTTCAGCCGCCCTCTTAGGGCTGCCTCTCTATAAGCTTCAGAGGCATTTTGAGTCGTGAGCTCTCCTGTCCCTGTGGCCTGCCCAGGCTGGGTGGGCTCTGGCGTAAGGAAGGCTGCATGTGCCTGTGGCTCAGGAAGATTCCAGGATGTGGGGTGAAGATCTGAGAAGTGCTGTGGGACTGAGTAAGAAAAGTGGTCCCTGTGAAAACAGTTTCTTCTGGGCTGGAGCCCTTGTGGGAGGGAACCTCCTGCTGTGGAGCAGTGGCCCCCTGCACCTGCTTGGTGAGAGCAGCCCTGCTGAGCTGGGGGCTTCCTGCCCAGCCCCTGTGTCCTGTGAGTGCAGAGCCCGGGGCATGGCACACCCCCAAAGTGCTCACCATGCACCAGGATGCACAGACAAGCAGCCCTGCTGCTGCAGCAGTGGTGACTCCTGCCTGTAGGTGCCATGGTCCTTACCAACCCAGGGCAATGCTGCCCTGCGGAGTGGGTTGTCCTGGTCCTAGATCTTTCTCCTTGAGCATCAGGCTCTGCCCCCTCTCCTGTTGTTCTGGCCTGCAGCCTCTTTGCTCCTGGCTGTGGCAGGGCAAACCAGGCAGCTTTGGGGTGCAAAGGCTGGGCACTTGGATGTGGCTGGCTGATTCCTTTGCTAGCTATGGCTGAGAGCTTTAGTGCCCATGCTGCCTGACATGTTTATGGGCCTTTTGTTGGTTGAGTGTGGTTTTTTTTCCCCTCTCCTTCTTGCATGTTGGGGGGTGGGTGGGGCGGGATGTCATGTCCTCCAGAGCACCATGAGGATGGGCTGTGTTGTCCATGCTGCCTTTGGTACTGTGGAAGGGGCAAGGAGATGGGATTATGCTCCCTGCAGGGATGGGGACATTACTTCTACTTGGGGCCCAAATCTGTTGTATCAAATGGGCTTTCAGCTTTCCCTCCAGGAACCTGGTGGGCTTCATCACTGCTTTCGCATATTGTGTTTCCGAAGGCTGGGCTGGTGCAGGGTTGCAGCCTGGGGCTGACCATGGCCCCCAGAGGGAGAGCACAGGCTAGAGAATGGCATGGGCCTAACAACTGTCATCTCTCCTCACCCTGTAGAGCAAACACAGAGACAGTGCTCCCTATGCTGAGTATGGCGGCTGGTACAAGGCCTGTAAGGTTAGCAGGTAAGAGGGGTTCTGTAGGCAGCTGTAGGCTCTGGGTGGGGTGGCCCCAGGGCTTCAGCTCACCTTCCATCTATTGCTACAGCCCAACTGTGAACACCACTCTGAGGAACCTGGGTGCGCTGTACCGACGCCAGGGCAAGCTAGAGGCAGCTGAGACCTTGGAGGAGTGTGCCGTTCGCTCTCGGCGGCAGGTAACCCCAGAGGGGCCTTCCCTGGTGGAGGGGACATTGTGGGGCTTGGGGTGGCAGGTCACGGCACAGCATTTGGCTTGGGGTGCAGCGAGGGACTCTCCTGGGCCTTGCAGCTTCTGATATCCTTGGTTTGCGTTCCCATAACACCAGAGTGCCTTGGTGGCTGGGGTTGCGTTTGTGCAGGGGTACACACGTGTACATGTGCAGGGTTGTGCATATGCATGCATGTGTGGATGGAGCAGGTGTCAGTGTGTGTACATGTGGGGAAGAAGGCATGGCTCTTTTGAGTGGAGAAATACTACAGCTGGGTTAGGGCAGGTTACTGGGCTTTGTCAATTACTGGGGAGATCTGCAGTCTCTGGGATGTTTTCTTCCCACTAATTTTTTGTCCAGGGAACACACTAGGGATTTCTTAGAGTACCTCTCACCCTAAACTCTTCTTAATCCTCAAATAATAAAGCAGGAGCTGTAAGCACCTGGCACAAAGACTGAAGGACAGAAAACTTCACACACACCAAAATGTGAAGGAAAAAAAGCTGTCAGCTTTGAGGGGGTAGCAAGCCCTTGTCCCCCAGGGTCTTTATGTCTTGGGGGGTGATGTGGTGTGTGACTGAGCTGGGAACCCAAACAGGGACTGCTAAGTGCTGAATGGCATTTGGTTCCATCTTTCTGACACTGGAGAGTTTTGGCTGTGACGGGGTAATGGCCAAGAGAGGGGATGGGACCAAGGACAGTGATGGCACGGCAGATTGTTAGAGGGAAACAACACAGAAGGGCAAAACATGGTGCTTCCTTATCCCTTTCTACTTGCAGGGCATTGACCCAATCAACCAGACAAAGGTGGTGGAGATCCTGAAGGAGGGCGATGGCATGGAGAGACGTCGGAGCCTGGGGAGCAGCGTCAAGTACGAGAATGCCACAGACGGTAGCGAGGAAGTGAGTATGGGCGTGGAATGGAGCGGGGTAAGTACAAGACACCATCAAGAATGGCCTCAGCTGGCTGCCAGAGGGAAGGGACAGCCTGGCTCAGGGCTGTCCCTGCGTGGCCTGTTGTGGCATCCTTGTCTGCCTCCGTTTGTTCCCTGCACAATTCCTTCCCCTCTTTCTTGGCATGAGCCAGCCAGCCCGCAAAGGTGCGTGTCTGGGCCTGGATTCTGGTGTACAGGCCAGATATCCCTGACTGAGGGGTCCTGCTTCCAGGGGGCTGCCAGGCCCTGGCAATGCAGAGCATGAGCTGGTCCTGGCCTGCCCTTAATCTTAGCCTTGCAACCTTATTAACATCTCTCCCTGCTGCTCCCTGTCTCGAGGCTCTGGCTGAGAGCGTCGGCCCCATCTCAGGCCCACACAGGCTCTGTGAGCAACTTGGCTGTCTGTCCTGCCCTGCGCCACAGGCGATACTGAGCCTGGGGAGGTGTGTGTGCGTGTGTGTATGTGCCTGGTGTGTCTGTGACTGAGTGACCGCAGAGCATGGGAATAATCTGCAGCCAGCATCTTTGCTGTTCCCCTCTCCTGGTCTTATGCCCTCCGTGGGCTCTGGCCAAGCAGAGGTGATAAAAGGCAGGTCTTTGTGGGATGCCAGGCCAGGCTGATCAGTAGTGGCAAAAGAGGCTGGTGTTAGCTGGGCACAGACAGGGCGACCCGGGCCTGTCTAGGCTTGCTCTGAGACTGAGGGATACTTTGGTCACTAGCATTGAGTTTGGAGGAAGGTAGCAGTCCAGGTCTGGGACAGGTGTCTTTTGCCTTCTGCAAGCAGGAGGATGGAGAAGAGGTGGCAGGTGAGCGTGGTGCTGGTGGGTGCTTGGCTGCTAGAGCTGTTAATGCTTACCATTCCTCCTGCAAACTAGTTGGGAGTGCAGCGTAGCTGGGTACCCAGGGCTGTTGCAGCCTGGCACAGGCAACACACTGAGCACACAGAGTCTTTTGCTCCCCCCTCACATCTGCTGTCACTAACCCTTCCTCACCTGGCTCTTGCTCTATCCCCACCTGCATGAGCTCCCTCCCTTCCTCTTCCCTGTTGCCATGACAGCCCCTCAACACCCAAGCCTTGAAGCCTGCTGGCTCTCTTGATTGTGGATTGTACCCAGGAGGTGGCTGGAGGGGACCTGGAGAGCAGAGCTTCAAGGGGACCTGGCAGCTCTGCCAGATACAAAGCTGTCCTCTGTCCCGGCATCAGGACTGCAGAGGGTCCTAAGCCCTGGCAAGGCACCAACCCTGGGTCCTTGCAGTCCCTGTTAGTAGAGGGAAGGCTGCAGGTTTGGATTAGGATCACCTGGTGCCTGTCCTGGCTGGTGTCTCTCTGTGGTTCCTCCCGGCTGTGGTTGATCATTTTGCACTGGTGATGGTCTGGGAGACCTTCCTGACAGTCTTTGAGCTGATCATCCCAAGGCAAGCAGGCAATACCACCCTCTCCCTGAGCCTGATGAAGCCAAGGGGGATAGTCCCTACCCATATGACCCTTCCCCAGGGGGTTCAGCAGGGCCTCCCTGGCCCAGCCAGCTGTAGAGAGTTTGAGGTCTAGCCCAGCACCCTGGAGGACGTGGCTGCCACGTGATGCTTGGTGACTTTTCCAGCCTGCTGCACACATAGCCAGCCTCCTCTTCCCAGCCAGCAGCCCTGCACTGGGCTGCAGCTCCCTGAATAAGAAGGCTGAGGCATCTCCCGCTGCTCCTGTCTGTCATGGCCAGTTGTTTCCTGTGCTGGTCTAGAGACCTTGGATATGCTGCCTCAGGGCGGCCTCTGCTGCCATCCCTTAGCTGTCAGCTGCTGCAGACAGGGCCGTGGGACCCCCCAGGGTGCCAGCAACCTCTGTGCCCTGCTGCCAAGGGCAGCTCTGGAACCACCCTGGGGCCTGGACCAGCTACTTGCTGCCCAGGTAACTGGGGTGGGAGAGCCAGGGTAGGGGCTGTGAGAACAGGGATGGCGCCATCTCTGTGGCGCTGAAGCCTTGGCAGGTGCCCTGTGCCCAAGGCTTGGGAGCAGGGAGCCCTCACAGCAGGAGGTCCAGGCTGTTCCTCCCGGAGCTAGCTGTTCTGCCGGCCTGGCCTGCTGGAGAGTGCTGGCAAAGATGTGAGTCTGCCACTTCAGCCTCATGGGACTCCCCCCCTGCCCAGACAAGGCCTGTTGTCTCTGCATGCAACCTGGGCCCTGCCCCACCTGCTCCCTGGGTGACCTACAACCTCACGGCCTTGTAAATTGTGTCTTTCTCCTCTCTGTGCACTAGGCTTAAATGCCTCCCGAGACTCCCTCTTTCCCCTCCACCGCAATCACCTGGATGTTTGTGTTGTATCTTCCGACTTTTCCTCCACACCATCCCTCCTTCCTCGGCAAGGACTCCACGCCAGTCCCCCAACCCTCCCGGCACGCAAGGGCACCGCGACGCCTGCAGAGGAGTGTCTGGCCACGTGGCCCAGCTCCAGCCCCATGGCCAGCAAGAGCAGGAAGAATCTGCAAGGAGCTGCCCGCTCCCCCAGGCCAGGGTGACGGGTCACCATACCCTTGCGTGCCCCCACCCCCAGCCTGCCCTTGCACATCCCTGGGGACCAGGCCTGCGGGGGATTGTCTTCACTCCGAGTGTGCCGACTCCACCGTCACTAGACATCCTCAACCCTCCTAGCTTCTTTCCTCCTTCTCTGCAGAGGCCAGGATGGAGGCACGAAGAGCCGGGGGGCTGTTTTGGGACAGAGAGGCCTGGCCTTGGCAAGGCTGTCATATGCCCAGTTGTTTCCTTCCCCATAGGCTTAGCTGATGTTAGTGCCCTGTAGCAAACCTGCGCTGGCCACCGGTGAGCTGGGCTCTCCCTGCAGCACAGGGCAGTCCCTGTCTCGCTGTCCTCTTCCTGCTGAGCTCCGCATCCCAGGGGCAGCACGTGGATCTCTCCACAGGGGCACAGGAATGCAGAGTGGCCCATAGCTACTGTACATCCAAGGTGAGGTGAGGGGGTGACTGCCAGGGGCTGTGTGCATGGAAGAGGGATCTGCCAGGACAAGCATGTTTGGTTGGTTACGGCGTCCTGGCCTGGTGCTGTAGCCAAGTTCCTTGCCTGTGGCATTAAGGGTGAATCAGCTCCCTGTTGCTCCAGGGTCCCCAGGTGTGACTGCTGGGAGAGGGAGAGGCAGGGGTGAAATTGTTTGCTGTTCCTTGGAGACAGAGGAAGAGTAGGAAGAAAGCCGAACTTTTCTGCAAGAGGCCAGGCCCCAGGCCATTAGAAGTGGCCAAGATGTGGGGAATGGCCGGTTTGGAGCGGAGTGGCTGGGAGAAGAAGGAGGTGCAAAGGAGGGTGTGAGGAAGGGAAGAGCTTGGGCTTGGGGTGCTCTGAGCACGTGGGGGCAGATGGGATAGCTGGAAGGAAGTTTCCACAGGAGAAGGGGCCAGGTTGCTCATGGAGGAGGGAAATTCTTGAACTCAGGCCCTGGGCTGCCAGGTGTAATCTCTGGTGCTGTGCCTCACTGTCTGGCTGTCCCTAGCCAAGTGGGTGGGAAATCTGTAACCCTGCTACTGCTAGAGGCATGTGAGGTGTGTGTGTGTCTCAGTGCCTCTGATGGGACTCCAGGCCTGCACAGGATCTGGTGCTGTCAGCCACTACTAGGAAAGGGGATGTTTCCCAGTGCCAGACCTCTGCTGCCATGAGCCTTGCATCGCACCCTTGGGTGGACACCCTCATCTCACCTCCTACAGAAAGTGAACCTCCCTGCCCCTCCTATCTGGGAAGAAAGCTGGGGAGGCTGCAGCCAGTAGGATAGAGCCCAGAGGCCAGCGCAGGACACCCCCTCTCCCCCTTATTTATTTAGCTAGATAGTTTTTCTCTTGCTAGGCAGGTTATGATACTAAATGTGCTTGTGTCTGTCTAGGCCTGGCTTTCCTGTGGTGGTGCAGAGGCCTTGGGGCACACACGTGCTGTTCCCTTGGCAGCTTGTGCTTGCTGAAAGGAGGTTTGTCCTCAGGACCGTGGGGTGTGGAGCCCAGGGCTGAGTGCTCTAGGGCTGTGCCTTCCCAGCCTCTCTCTCCCAGCACTGCTCCATGCTCCTGGAGAGTGGTGAGTCCCCAGTGCAGGGTGCATTCATGCCTCAGTGCCACCTGCCCCTGTGCCTTGCCATGTCCTAGACCTGGTGCTGTAACAACCATACCTCTGATTAAAGGTAGACAGACCCAAACCGCTGCCCTGTGCTTCTTTCCATGCTCTGTAGGCTAGCATTGGCCAGCCCTGGGGTGGCGGGTGCACATGCTTCTGGAGCAGGTGTGTGGGTGCTTGGTGTCTGTGTGTGTGCAGGGGAATGTGCAGCCCCCAGGCACCTCTCCTAGGCTGAGCGCTGGAGATAAGGGAGCCAACTCCACCGTGCCTCCTCTCCCTAACCTCCACACTGGGGTTGCTACTAACCTCAGTTCTGTAGTTATATGTGGCAGGGCTGCCTTGGGGCATCTGAGCTTGGGCCTTCCCCAGCAGGTGTTTCCATTAGCCAGAGAAATGCCCCATTGTGTCCCCCAGTGCTGAGCTCTGTGTGCTGCCAAATCCTGCCCAAGTCCTCTGCCTTTGGTGGAGAGCAGCTTGGTGGTTGGAGTTGCTTCTTTCTCTTTTGAGTGCTGTCATCCTGGTGGGTGCAGTGGAGTGGGGGATCTGCGGTAAACCAAGCCCCATGAATGTTCTGAGTTAAAAATAACCCTGCAGAAAAGGGAGTGGGAAGAAAAGGAAGGCTATTTTTAACCCAGCATGCAGCACCGTTTGGTTCTGGTGTTGGTCTGCAGTCAGTCTGCATCACTGCAACTGGGGAAATGTGGCTCCATCCTCCAGCCCTGACTCCAGAGCATACTTCCTGGCTAGATCCTGCTGCCCTTGTACCATGGTCCAGCTCTCTTGCCCTAGCTTGTGTGCCCTGGCAAAAGAAACAGTGTCTGGCATGGCAGTACGTTGCAGGGAGGGTGGTGACCCAGTGCAAGTCTGGTGGGGAGGCAAAAGACACCCTGCCCCTGTCTTTGCTAGTGCCACATACTGATGACTAGCTCCTCCACAACCTGTGCAGGATGCCTGGTGCAGTAGTCGAATTGTTTCCCTTGTCAATACTTTCAGTGCTCTCTGCATTCCTGGTGAGTGATCCCTTACAGCAACAGCACATGATTCCCGGTCTGGAAACCCCTCATCCTGGTGAGAAAGTGAAGGGGTTCAATGTGCTTGGCTTATCCAAGAAGGGGTGAGATGAATACCAGGAGAAAGTTTTGCTGGTAGGAAAAGTCCTGTTCAGCTGTCGGAGAGAGGTCTAGGGCTGGGTCAGCTTTGGGTAGTCAGAGTGGGGAAGTGTTGGAAAAGGCCACAACCCAGGGGAATCAGCACAAGGGGGTGACTGGCCCAAGGCAGAGGCCCTGAGCTGCATGGCTGCATTGACAGACCTAGGGAAACTGCTGCTGCCAGCCTGGGCTACGTGGCATTTTGGTCATTTAGAAAGATACAAAGGGGCTCCCCACATGCTCGTGCAAAGGGCTCTTGTGGTTGCCATGTTTCCTTCTTTTTCTGCCCTGATGTGCCAGTGGCCATTGCGATCAGGAGCAGGGAGGACCGCTGTTGTCAGGACATCAGAGAAAAAGTGACTCCACAGCAGCAGTGGTGCTACTACCTTATGCAGCGAACATGCGTGGCCACAGGGGAAGAGCTTGCTGCCACAGTGGCACGAGGTAGCATTATTCTGGCAGCCTGCACCCTGTGTGCATGTGGAGCTAAGTGCAGAGACGGGCTAGAGCCTGTCAAGGGCTGAGAGTGCCTTTCTGAGTACTGGGGACTTTTGGGCGGCATGTGGGAAGAAACAAGCTGAGGAACAAGGTTTAGGGCTGGTTTTGGTCTATGGAAAAAGCAGGCAGCTATAAAGACACCCCTGCAAAGTGCTACCCTGGGGCAGCTAGCAGGGCTGGGCACAGCTAAAGATGTGGGAGTGAAGAGAGTGGTGCCTGCTCTGCAACACAGTGTTGTTGCAGCCACACGGATGCATCCCAGATGGAGCTGCCTGAATTGCTCAGCAAGCTCAAAGCTAATTGTCTTGGGGGTGTTACAGGTGGAACAAGGCCATGTGTGCATGTGGATTGATCTTGTCTGACATGAGTGAGCCTGCAGGCCTGGCATGCACAACCGGGATGTGCATTGGGATGAGTGCTGGATGGAGAGGAGGAATAGCAATGGCATGGTGAGGAAGGGTGAGGGGAGTGGGAGGAGGAGGAGGAGGAGGAGGATAGTCTCCAGCCAGCAGCATATGAGGAGGCAGCCCTTGAAATTAATGTCCTGGCAGCATGTCCTGGCCTGACAAAAGTACCCCTGGGCTTGGTGCTTCCCTGGCTACTGGGACCTCCTTGATAGCTGCTGCCCGAGCTGTTGCAGGTGATGGAGCTATGTCATGTTGGAGCAGGGCCATGGGGATGCCAGTGCCATTTTGTTGACCTACACCAGGTCACCAGCACGGCTGGCTGGATGTTGGGCTTGCACTGGGCAGGAGGGAGGATCGGTCTAGATGAGCCAGGCCATGGTGGTGGGGGTCCCAGACTCCATGGTCATTATGTCCTGTGGAGAAATAGGAGGAGCCACATAGTGAGCAGTAACCCTGCCCTGGGCCACGTCTCAATCCTTCACACAAGAGCGTGTTTGGAGCCAAGCCCAGTTCCTGGCCGCTAATCTGCAGCATGCCAGAGCCTGATCGGTGCCACTCAGCCGTCACCCTGGCTTGTGTCTCTGTGTCCAGGATGGCAGTGGCACGCTCCAGCGCAGCAGCTCCCTGGGGAAAATCCGGGATGTGATACGGAGGAGCAGTGAGATGTTGGTCAAGAAACTGCAGGGCAATGGCCCCCTGGAGCCCAGGAATACCAGGTAGGGACCAGGACTGTGAGGGCTGGGTGCAGGCTGGGTGGGGGCCCTGCTGCCTTGGGGGTTTGGGTATGGTCAGGCACAAAAAGATCACACCTGTTCTCCTCTGCTTTCTTGTAGCATGAAACGAGCTGCATCATTAAATTACCTGCACAAGTCTAGCGATGCTTCATTTGAGGTAAGCACCTGGCAGGTCGCAGGGCTGGCACAGGAACAGGCACTGGCATGGGGCTGTGTGGCTGCAGCTAGCCACAGGGGTCACTGCCAGCGACACTGGTGGCGTGGGGTGCAGCGGGGGCCACACATGTGGTGCCCAAGACCCCACTGAAGGCATTCATCCATGCAGCTGTACTCTGCAACTAGCTGTGCGGTGCTGGAGCTGCTCCGCCTTCCCAAGGGGTGGCCTGGGCCAGTGCCCCACTGGGCAGCTGCACAGCCCCTGCTCTGAGCTTATAGCTCCAGAGCTGAAGGTGCTGCTTCCATGTAGCTACCTCCCGGCTTGCACAGCTCGGCAGACCCTCCAGCCACAGGACGGGAGCAGGGAGGGCTGAGGCGGCACCTAATGCGGCTGGTGATGGCACCGAGGGGGGGCTGGCTTGCAGGGCAAGGGGTGCAGGGGGTGGGCTGTCACCTTTGGGGTGCAGGCGTGGATGGCGGGTGCTGGTGCTGACGGCTGGTATGTTTTGCAGGGCACCCAAGGCCTCCGTGCAGAGACCCGAGGCCTCAGCGCCAGCAGCATGGACCTGTCCTCCCACAGCTCCCTGCTCTCCTCCAACTGACCCCCCACCGGTGCCTCAGCACCCCGCTCCGCGGGGCAGCACCCGGCGCCGTCCCCACCTCAGCCGCTCAGTTTCCCCCATCACCGGCTCTTGTGCCACCGTCTGCCCATCCAGCCCGGGACCCCCGCGGGGGGCACCCCCGGGCGGACCTCGCAGGTTTGGGAACCGCAGCCCCCACGCATGCTCCTCTGCTGCACCAGCCGCACACGCAGCCAGGCAGGAACGCGGGGGGCGGGCGGGCGCCCCCCCCCCCCCAGCTGTGGCGGGGCGCCGGGGAGCGTGGGCGGCCATGGGTTGATCCCCCGCGTTGGTTGATCGCTGTACTTTTATTTTATTAAATAAAACCGACCCTAGAAGCGACTGCGGCTCGTCCCGTGGAGGGGGTGGGCGCGTGACGCCGAAGGGACGCCACGGGGCGGGGCCGAGCTGCTCACTTCCGGGTGCGGGGCGGAGGGGCAATGGCGCGCGTCTCGTTGGAGGACCTGGACGGGCTGGGGGAGGAGGACGCGGCCGGCGGCGGCGAGGAAGAGGAGGGGGAGGAGGGGGAAGAAGAAGATGAGCAAGAGCGAAGTCGGTTGTTCGCCCACTGGGAGGCCATAGCCAGAACGCACCGAGTGAGCCTGCCCCGCGGTGAGCGCTGAGGCCCGCTGCCGGGGGGGGTGGGGCCCGGGCTGGGGCTGAAAGCAACGCCCTGCTACTCGGCTCCGGGGCCGGCGGCACGCCGACCTGGCTGGGCCCAGTGGGCCGCGGGACCCCCCCGCTCTCCGGCCTGGGCGAGCCTGGCCTCCCCTTGCTTTGCCTTGCAGACATGGCAGGCCCGATCGTCCAGATGAGCCGGCACAGCCAGGCCCGCCAGCCCGTGCCGTACGATGCCCTCTCGCAGCAGGAGAAGGTGAGGCCAGTTCCTCTTCACGCACCCAGGTGTTGGCCCGCAGCCGGCCTGCGGCAGGGCTGGCGTGGGCACTGCCACCGGCCTGGGCAGCAGGAGAAGCGTCTTCCCTGCAGAGAAGGCGGCTTCGTGTACGCTGGCCTTGCAGAGGTTCCTGGAGAAGCACTGCAGCCAGGATGGCAGCTCTGGATTGTCGCAGCATTCTGCCATCCCTGCATCTTCTCCTATGTTAAGTAATGGCAACGCTCAACTTCCCAGCCTTTATTTTAAAATTGGACTAGTCTTACTGTGTTCTCTGGTCTCCTGACTTCCAGCTGACTCCTTTACCAACCTATCCTCTGCCAGGGTGGGCACATCTAAGAGAGGGAGTTTTAAGTTCAGAGTCTGCTTGCTCCCTGCCTTGCTGGAAGCACCTTGTTGCATAGCTCAAAGTCCTGCTGGGTTTGTGTTGTGCTACTTACGTGGCTGTTGGTTGAGCCAGAGATCTCAGCTGGCACAAGACGAGGATGCTTCTGTGGGGAGCACAGGGCCTGATGGCCTAGCTGTCACAACCTGAGCATGTGCTGTTGTTTGTCACAACCGCCAATCCAAACATGGTAGCTTCTGCCTGAAGATCTTACTAAGTTGCATACCTCTTGTCTCTCACATGAAAGGGTGCTTCTGAGCTTTGAGAAATAACTGTGAAGAAGCACCTGTCAGACTGGTTCCTGTGTCTCTGCAGGCTTGGTTGGGCTTGCTACCAAGAAGACATCTGTCAATTGTTCTCTATATGAGGAGAGGTTAACCAGTTTCTTCTGGGCTGAGGTCCAGCACTCCTGCCTGCAAAACACGTCTGAGCATGTGGGCTGTACAGCTCTGAATTGGGGCTTTGCCATACTCCCTCTTCCCCTGTTCTTCTGGGTCCCAGGGATTTAGTCTGGGCTCTTCTCTACCTATGCTGGTCCCAGGCAGGAACAGTACCCTGAGATTTCAGGGGGCCTGAAGATCTTTTGTTGCTATTGGCATCCTCTCCGTGCATGAGGAGGATTTTTGGAGTTTGACTCTGGGGCTGGGTGAGGAGGTAGTAGCCACTTCCTAGCATTAGTGCTGAGGGGACTCTGGAGCTGGGGCCCTTAATGACACGTTTCCTGGGCTTGGGCAGGTCGGTAGTATTTGGTTGCTTCTCCTGAGCTGTCAGTGCTACAAGCCCTCATCTTCTTGGAGGCAAGGGAGTTATTATGCTGCTTACAGAGCCTCGCTCTGTCAGTACTCAGTCAAATTCCCCAGCTCACGTTGCAGGGACCTCTTGCTACTGGGTCTGGGTGAAGCATCTTTCACTCCTTCGCTTGGCCAAGTCTCATCTTCTAGAGCGGTGGTACTTAATATGATGATGAGGCTGAGGCTGTGGAAGGACCAGACGCTATGTCTTGGTGGATTGGTAGGTTTATTCACAATGTGGCAGGTAAGTGTTGCAAATAGTCTAGGCGGACTGGCGGTTTCCTTGCTTGGAAGATGCTCTTGCTCTGCTCTGCTTTGCTTGGTGGGACAATGGCAGACATGACCCCATCTAGAGGGCAAATGCTGGCTGCCCTGCAGTGTTTTGGGGCACTCCTCTTGCCACCCCACTGATGCACATAAGCAGCCCAGATGCTTGCCTTCTGCTTTTGCTTTGGCTTTCTGTGTAGAGACCTGATTCGGGTGGAGGCACAGGGAGGTGGCACTCGGTGTTGAGGCTGGTCACAGCTTCCTGGTTCAGTCACTGCCAGCACAGCTGTGCAGCACAGAAGTTTGGACAGGTGGCCTGAGCTCTGTGGAAGAAAGTTGTCTCATGACCGCGTTCATCTGGCTGAAGAACAAGCTAAGAGTGGGAAGATAGGTGCTGGCTACAATTTCCCAGCCCCTCTTTGTGCAGTGCCTGTGGCTGTGACCATGCCATGAGCTGAACTACAAGCAGATCCAGAAGCAAGTTCCCTGCTCTCCCTGCCCCCCTTCTGCGTTGGGTTTGTCCAGAAGGCTGGGCGTCTGTGCTGGAAATAGAGATTCTGACCTGTCCCACAAAGCTGTCCCTTCTGCACCAGCTGGGCTCATGTCCCTTCTTCCTCCTGTCACTTCTCAGTATGGGAGAAGGATCTAAGAGGAGTTTTGTTCCACCTTCACAGCTCTTCCAGCTGCTAGAACTCTTCTGCCAAACTTTTCCCTTCTGCTAGGCAGGAGGCTTTTTGCTTGTTATTCTCTGTGCACACCATGCTCCAGGGAAAAGGCACTGCACCTGAGAATAATGTCAACCTCACTGGAGGCCTTTGGGTGCCTGGAGTCAGGAACATCCTTGTTAGTAGGCAGGACAGCGACTGGAGAGGAGCAGAAAGTCCGGTACCCCTTAGTGAGGATGTGCTACATTCCTTGCACATGCTGGGAGCCTCCAAGCCTCCCTGCACCCTGTCCCTGTCTGTGCTTTTCCTTTTGCTGACTTTTGCCCAGTGCTGTTAAGCATCCCTGTTTTGAGTTCCATGTGATGGCATTTCCCCTCACCTTCTCCTTGGCTTCTCCAGCCTCCCCTCCCAATCACTGACTAGCAGGGGGTCTCATTTTGGCAGGGTCCTGTCTCCTCACTTCTTGCCTGTCAGCACTGGTTTTGCCCCTCAAGTGCTGCAGTGTTGTCAGCTGTGCTTAGGTCTGACTTGGCTTGTCTGTGGACTGTTTCAGTGCGAGGAAGCAGCCTACGAGGAGCGGCAATACCCAGCTGGGAAGTGGGCGTGTGTCACCAAGGGGGAACCCATGTATGAGCAGAGCATCTCCATGAGCTTCATGAAGCTCATGCGCTACATCTGCAAGGAGAACTCTGTAGGTGTGTGCAGGCAGGGGCTGGAGGGGGCTGGCAGGCTGCACAGAGGGAGGGCCCTGCTACTGTTCATCTGGAATGGAGAGGAGGGCTGCCGCCGTTAACCCAGCCATCTCACTTTGCCTGCTGCCTTCCTACCTCCTTTCCAGGTTGCTATCTGGGCATGACAGTCCCAGTGCTCAACGAAATCCACCTGACCAGGGAGGGGACCGGGCTAGAGCGTGAGGTCGTAACTGCCTATTATCTCCCAGAAGAGTTCCAGCAAAACCCCCCTGTTCCCCTGGACCCTGAAATTCACATCACCGAGAGGGCACCACTTCGGGTTATAACCAGGTGACCCCAGCACCAGAGGTGTTTTCTCAGCTCAGTGGATGTGTATGAACTCCCTGCACGGCTGCTGTGGTTCCTTGGGCAGAGGGATTGGAGCCCTGGCTGTGGGAAGGGGGAATGTACTGGCTCTGTTGCTTACGTTGGTCCCTTTGCTGCAGGGTTTTCTATGGGATGACCACCGAGGAGACAATTCTGCGAGAGATCAGTCTCTTCTGGGAGCTTTTGGGCTCCACAGACACTGTGCTCCGGGAAACCTACATCGTGGCTGCTTATGAAAATCCCAGCATCCCTCAGCGCCGCAATGAGATCTGGTTCATCTGCCAACCACAGTGAGTCCCCTCTGTGACTGCAAAACCATCCTGCAACTGGACTTGGTGTAGATGGCAGTTCTGACCCAAAGGAGACAAATGCACATACTGACCCACCATTCACCCACAAAATGACAGACCAGGAGACTGCAGGGTGGGGTTGTGCTCTGCCCTGCGAGCACCCAGTCAGGGGAAAACCTGACCAGTCTGCACTTCACCTGCCCCCACAGGGGCCAGCTGAGGCTGGAGCTGACACTGGGGAGAGCCTGTGCAGCAGGCTTCTGGTGGGAAGCATGTGGTGGAGGATCATGTAAAGCAGTAACTGTATGGGCTTGTGCCATGTGCTAGCCTGACCTGGGCTTCTCTGAGCTCTGAGCTGTGCCAGGCGTGCTAACGGGGCTCATGGTTGGCAGAGTCACAAGCTGGTGGTGTCCAGAAGTCAAATGACTGTGTACAAGGCGTGTGGGTCTGTCTGGGCTCTGGCCTGCTTCCTACGAGAATGGCTGCCTGTCCTGAACAGGGACAGCACTGAAATGCTGCTACAGGGATGGTGGAGTTCGGTGGGGGAAAGGGCTTGTCACAGGTGACATGTGGATCCTGAATGTTTCCTCCTGGGGTGGCTCTCTTTGGACTGTTGGGTCCTGTTGGGCGCTGGCTGTCACTCACCATCCCTCAGCTGGGACCGGGGTGCTGGCAGCCTTTGTCCATCAGTTGTGGGGGCTGTTTTCAGACCTGCTGCGAGCTGAGAGGGACAGGTCCTGATCACAGCAGCAGTGACACCGCTGTGCATTGTGCTGTGCATTGATCAGTGAGTTTCACATCCATGAGTACCGTCATGCTTTCCTGGGAGAAGCTGGCAGTGCCAACAGTAAATAAACTCAAACTGCTGCAACTGCAGGTCACTGATGATGAGGGGTGCCTGGGCTGGCTTGGGCAGAGCCTGGATGTCTGCCTCCTCAAGATGCATCAGGCTGTGAAGCTGTGGCTAATTAGAAGGGCTCTGACATCTGGTCAGGTTATGGCCTTATGTTCAGCCAGGCGGAGCCTTGCATTGCTGCATAGGCTGCTTATATTGCTGTTACAAACAACTGTAGTCATGCTCCCCTGCAGGTAAGGCGGATTTTTGTTGGATGGGGTCTGCTTTAGCCTCATTTTTCCCCTGTGCAAAAAGTTGGCTCCTTTGACTGTGCTGCACATGAGCACCTGATCTTGGGGACTGAGAATGTGAATGTGACTGCGTGGTGTGCTGGTAGGCTATGGGAACTGGCGTACTTTTGCAGGGATGTGCTTAACTGGCTCGGCGTGGAGGGGCTTCTGACTGCTTCTGAGCCAGTTCCCAAGGAGTTTCCTCCTGCTGTAACTGGAGGTGGGCTGTGTGCTTCACCTCCCACTGCTGCTGCTCCAGATGCTGGCCCTTTGGCCCTACAGTACAGCCAGAGGAGGGGAAGCGGGGAAGGCCAGGGCCAGCTTTGAGGTCTCATTGCCCTAGTAGTGCAGGTGGCTTCACTACCCTGTCCTGGCTGGCATGGCATCTGGCAGTGAGGAGCCTGGCTGCCCAGCCTGTGGCTGTGAAGGGAGCAGGGCCAACTATCTTACACCCTCTTCGAGGGAGCAAGGTAGCTTCAGGCAGAGTCTGGGCAAGCACAGCAGGAGCAGACTGGTTTCCTGGGTATCTTGTGGTGCAGTTCTTGTCCCTACGGCACTAAAGGCTGTAAGTAAGGGCTAGGAAGATGCTGTGACAGCCTGCAGCTCTGAGGGTTGATGTGGCAAGTGCTCCTCAGATAAGAGTGGTGATACCCGGATCAGCAGTGCTGTGCTTACTTCCCTCCTGGGGAAGGAGAAGCAATTCCCTTATGTGAGGCTAGGATCAGGTGGCTCACTGGCAGTAGGAGAGCAGTCAGCCAGTGTGGGTGGGACAGAGACCCTTCTTACTATGCATCAGCTACTTTGCTTGCTTGCCCTGAGCTTGCAGGTGGAAATAAAACTTGCTTTCTAGAGCCTGCTGAATAGGCTGCCACTTCCTTTGAGGCTGCTTGGTCCCCAGCCACAACCAGAAGAGCTTTCGGTGACAGGATGTGGTGGCTTTCCCACGGGAGAGGACTGGTCTGCGGCTACTGGCAATGCTGCACAGCCATTTCCCCAGCCAGGGCAGCTCTGTGGTGACCCAGGCTCTGCTGGAGGTGGCAGTGGTGGGGGCTTCTGGTGCAGCTCCAGGCTGGCACTGCCACGCAGGGCAGCAGGCATGCTCTGATCCTGTGCCACACGCTTTGCTGAGTCAAGGCTTAAGCGTCCTGTGATGGATCCAGTAGCGCTCTCAAGGACGCTGTGGGGTGCCTGATGGTGAGTATTCCATGCAGTGCCAAAAGCAGCAAGTGTTTTGGACGCTCAACAAACCAGCTGGAAAGCTGGTATTCAGAGCTGCGGGTGCAGGGCTGCAGCAGGCCCCACGGGAGGCATTGGGTCAGGCAGGGAGGCCTCCAGCCAGCACCATGCAGGTGTCCATGCCTGCGTGCACTGCGGTGCCTCTGCTTTGGGTGCTGTGGAGGTGTCACCGAAATGGGAGTAAACCTCTTTACACCAATGTAGCATTAAGCAGCAGGCATTCTCTTTTTACAGCACTGGATGGACGGGGGATCGCTCTGCCCAACGCGCACACTGAGCTACTTGAGGGTACACGTTACATACAGCGGAGCAGTACGTCCAATAGTGTGTTGCATATTCATTTTCATTCGTGTGTAGGCTTGGTTACAAGTTTCTCACTTCTAATGCAAACCAGCACGCACCCTCAGATAGTGCTGCTGAGGTTCGTTGCTCACTCCCCATGCTCCCCAGGCGGGGGCTTGCCCTCTCTCGGGGAAGGGGGGCTATTGGAGTCGGAGGTCACCATCTCCCACGGACATCATGACCTTTGCCCTTGCAGCTGATTTTCCGTGGATTGCAGCACCTCATCAGCTTGTCTCCTCTTGTGGCCAGAATTTTCCTCGCTCGGAGGCTTTGTTCTGTGTAACGTGGATAACGGGGTTCTGTGCTGCGGCCGCTCCTGGTTCCCGTCCTTCCCGAGGCTGGTTCGCGGTGCCCCCGGCCTTGGCCCGGAACAGCTGCGGGTCGCCAGCCGGGCCCCGCCGTGGCGCGGGATAAACGCCAAAGGCGGGGCGGGGCGGTCGCGCGCAGACCCCCGGCGCCCGAGGGGGACCCTCCCGAGCAGCCGGGCCGCGGGCAGCCCCCGGGCAGGGGAGCAAGTGCCCCGGCACCCCCAGCCAGCGCCGGGGCCGGAGCGGGGGCGCGCAGCCCTCCGCTTCCGCGGGTCCCCGCTCCCCGGCCCGCCGCCGCCCGGGCCCCGCCCGGTTTCCGGTGGCCGCCCCGCCCCCGGAAGCCCCTCTCGGCGGCGGCGGGCGGGGCGGCGGCATGGCCAGCGGCAGGGGCGCGCACTGACCGGCGCGCTGGGAGGATGGCGGCGGTGCGGGCGCTCCTGGTGCTGGGTGAGTGCTGGAATGGGGGGGGTGCCCCGTGCCCCTCGCCCTAGGCAGCGGGGCCCCGCCGGGGCCGCCCCCGGAGGGTAGAGGTGGGGCGGCCCAGGGTGGTCCGGGACGCCCGCCAGCACGGAGCTCCGCTGGGCCGCCCCCCGGAGGGACGGATATCCCCCCACCCCACCCCGGCCCGAGCCCCGCTGCGCTGCGGGAGCCGCCGAAGCGCGGTGGCCGCCCTGCCCGCCCGGGAGGGGTAGCGGCGGGCTCCGGGGGCTCGGATGAGAATGCGCCAGGCGTTTGCCTGCGGGCCCGCAGCGCCCTGTCGCTGGGCTCTGGCCTCGGGGGGGCTCTTTGTGAGCGGTTTGCGCCTGGAATCGGAGCGGATCAAAACCCGGAGAAAAAGCAGTGTGCACGCAGCGGGCTCTCCCCCGTAGGAACTGCCCCCCCTCGGCTGCTGAGGGGGCTTTGCCCCTTGCGGAGCGCATCGGGGTGAGCCCCGCCCCGCTGTGCGGGCTGTGGGCCCGCCTGGCGCCGCGCGAGGCTGGGGGTGCCGGCCTGGTGCTCCTGGGTGCCGCTGTGCGGGGGGGGCTCCTGCTGCGGGGCCCCGGCCCGCTCCGTGCCGCCCTGCTTCTCTCCGCGGGCTCCAGCACGGTCTCCCTCCCCCGAGGGAGACCTTGGCCGTGGTGCGACAGCCCCGGGGCGGTCGGCTGGGACTTGGCTTTGAGGGGTCCCCTGGCTGCCACGTGCCTCCGTTCTCGCTCCCTTCGGAGCCCCGCAGACAGGGTCTTGCGCGCTGCCGGTACTCGGTTGAGGTCCCCTCGGTTTCACCGCGTGCGATGTGCGGTTTGCTTTGCAGTTTTTGCTGCGAAGTCGGGAGCGATGTTAGCCGAGCGGACTGCCTCCCAGGGAAGGGTATTGATAGCGCTGCTGCCACTGCTGCTCTTCATTTGTCTGGAGCCCTGGCCGAGCCCCGTTGCCAGGCTGCAAGTAATGTCCAATTTACAGCTG
Source organism: Falco punctatus (assembly GCF_963210335.1). Classification (NCBI taxonomy): domain Eukaryota; kingdom Metazoa; phylum Chordata; class Aves; order Falconiformes; family Falconidae; genus Falco; species Falco punctatus. Next base: position 34,491,843 of record NC_137592.1, read on the forward strand.
ATAAGCACAAAAAGCAGCACTTATTTAGCTGATTAGCTTTGTAATTGCTGATTGCCTTGGCAGCCTTTTGGGAAGGCTGTTCCTGGAGCAAGGGGGAGCACATGCTTGGCTTGCTTTCTGGTTTGGAGCCACTGGGCACCGTGGACTTGCCGCAGGGTTTGCCTCCCTGCCAGGGTGCTGGCAGCTGGGATGCACGGGCCTGCTTGTGAGGCTGCCTGCCTTTCCTCCCAGCACGCTCCCTGCTCCAGTTGGTGGAGTTTCTGTGCTGCCCCAGGCACATGCTCTCCTCCTCGTTTCTCTTGCTTAGCAGGACCACGTTACTACAGCTCTGGGAGGAACGTGCTGCCGTCCAGCTTGCAGACACTAAAAAAACATCTCGGATGCCAGCAATGTGGCTGAACCATATCTCGGTATCTAGGTTTTAGGGGCTGGTGTTCAATTTTGTAGGTGGCAAAACAGTGCCTCCCTTCACCTGTGGATGCTGTTTGGAGAGAGGGCTGGCGAAAGACCTGTGAAGGGTGGTATATCCATGGCTCACACGGGTCCTTTCTGTGACCCTCCTTTGCCACGTATGTGTTCTAGGAGTGCTCGGTGCCTGGGCTGCTGGTCCCTGTTCCTCCATTTCCGTTGCTCAGTGAGGCTGTGATCTTTCTGGCAATGACACTGCAGTGTACCAGATGTGTGCTGGCTTCTGCTGGAACATGTGGTTGAAATGCTAGTGGAGGAAATATTTGCTGAGTCAACTTTTCTTTAAAGCTAAAAAACCCCAAAAGGTCTGTTTTGTTCTGGAAGTGCCTCCATGTCCTGTGTTTGAGCTGTAAGTTTCTGCCTGGCAGTGCTTTTTTTGTGGTCCCTAGGGAGCCTGTTCCTAAAAAAGAGCATCCCTGGAAAAAGGAATGATCAGATGGGATCTGAGATTTCTCTTGGGCTTAAAGGGTCCAAGTAGTACAACTTGGGTGACTTAAGCTCTTTGAGCTGAAGCTGCCATCTGTTTTCCAGCATCTGCAGCCAGATCAAGTACTATGATAGTCGATCCAAGTCAGCTGAAAAGCTGTGCTGCTCAGCACATTTCTGGGCTGTTTTGGGGCAAAGCGGTGACAAGCCAATACCATTCTTTTCTTCTAAAGTGTGTTGTCCCCCCTTGGGACTTGGCTGTGCTCAGGCAGTGCTCTGGGCAGGCTGTAACCCTGACATGGCAGGAGCTTCAAAGGCACGGCAACTCTGTAGTCATGTCTGTAGGCGCTTCTTTTTCTGTGTGGTGGGTCACAGACCACTGGGAGCTGGCACCTATGACCAGAGGGCTGTCATGTTATGCATGCTTTAAAGGTGTCCTCTAATCTCTTAATTGATGTGGGACAAGAGACCATCTTCTAAAGGCAGATGGGCAGATGTTTAAACTGCAGCAAGCACTTGGTTTTAGTTGCGTGCTGGGTAATGGATGCTCTTGCTGGTGAGAGCACATTTCCTCCTGCTGAAACAGTCTTGCTCAGGAGAGGTGGGTGGGTGGCACTGCACATAACGCATGTTGCTCAGATCGATAGGTCTCACCTTGTTTGACCGAAGGCTGGTCTGTGATGCATCCAAGCGGGGGGGGTGGGTGTGTGTGGTATGTGTCCTAGGAGGGCAGGCTGCGCTTTTTCCAAAAGCCGTGGAGCCCAAGGGGAATAGAAGGAAGAAGGTGGGACAGGAGTGGGAAGGCAAGAGCCTGGCTTTGGGGCAGCAGGCAAGAGCGCAAGGACAAGTCTGGCTGTAAGCGATAAGGCATTTAAAAAAGATCTGAAGGCTGTGAGGCCTAGTTACAGGTATTTACTAGGGGAACTTTACACTAATATTTTTCTTCCCTTCATTGCAATTCATCTGCTATTTGAGCTGCAAAGATCAAAGCTGCCTTCCAGCAAGTACACGTGGACTTAAGTAAATAGCTGGACCTACACCTCTCTTCAGTGAATAAACACTCTTTCCTCTCTGAACATTTTCAAGCGTACCTCTCAGGCCTGGAATGCAAAATATTTCGCATTAGCAATGGGTGTTTTCACTGCTTTTGATATTTGGGAACCTGGAACAAATGCTTATTTAGCAGCAGAGAGACTTGGGTACAAACGTGCCCTTTGTGAAGGCAGTTACTGCTGTGGTGTTTGCAGGGAAATTCCCTGGAGATTGGACATGCGATTGTTTGTCCAGACCCCAAGGAAACGGGTCTCATTCTCCTGACATGAGTGGCGGTCTCGTGAGCTGGGATAGGCAGCTCTTAGGAGGCTGGGAGGACAGCAAAGCTGACAGGATGTTTGGCAGATGCACAGGAACGTTCTCTTTTATGAGAATTTAAGTTGTGTGGGCCGTTAACCTTGCATTTGGGGGGTGGTGGTGGTGTGTGTTTGCAAAAGCTAAGAACTAGCACAGTGGTTTTTGCTGTCTAAGCAAAAGAAGCAACCATACCAATTCACCTCCCAGGCTGTCAGGCAAACACCTTTGGTATGGCGATATCCTCCTGGAGAATGCTGGTTGTGCCCAAGGTGGGAGAAGGGTGAGTGTAGTGTCAGTTACCTTTGTAAGAAATCAACTGTGTCCTGGGGGAGAGAGGGAAGGGAGGTGAGGAAGTGACGATTTGACAGTTGGTAGCACGTTGGTTCTTGGGCATTGGCATGCGTTTCAGCACGGCAGAGGTGCCATGCTGGGTGGCCTGTTTCCATGTCCTGCTCCTTAGGCAGGGGTGTTGTTGCCAAGAGCTGCTTGTGAATGCCTTTAGTCTGTTAGAAAAGCAGGTGTTATATTGTGTGGCAGGGTTAAAGGGCTGTGCTGTGAATGTAGCATACCTTCTGTGCCGGTTTGCCTGGAAGAAGCAGTCCCACTGCTGGACATGGAAGGATTTGTTCTCGGAGAGAGACCTGCTGGGGAGCAGATCGGGGCTGCAGGTTTTCAGGCTTTTTGTGTGGCTGCCTGCCAAGCGCAGGGGCTTGTTCCCTGGCTTTGTCATGGTTGGGAGGCTCTGCGCGTGGTCCACATCTTGTTCCTGATGTCCTGGTGAGCTTTCAGCAGTCCAGCTACAAAGTGTATCTCTTGCCATTTAGGGAGGTTGTTGAGAGGGAGTGTGAGTAAGGTGGGGGACCTTGGGGGTCTTTTAGAAGCTGTTTTCTCACTTTCTAATGCCAAAGCTATTGAACCACAGCATAAGAAAGCAAGCACCAGGTATTTTGGTTCTGGAGGAACCTGTCTGGGTGAGGGAGCAGCGAGCTGAGTGGCTGCGTGGTTCTTGGTTGCTGGCTAGGGTTAAACCATGACATGTGGTCTGGGCAGGGTCCTGCACTTCCACCTCTTCCATCCTACCTGACCCTGTCAGGATCATCTGTACTGGCTGTGTTGATGAGCTCTCCATTTGTGTCTCCTCTTCCTTGCCTGTTGCTGTGGGATCTGGCCCAGGGGCTGCTTTCCTGCGTTGGTGTTGGGTGCTATGTGGGGGAGCAGTGTCCCATCACCTCTCAAGTCACACGGTACCAGCCCATCCCCATGCATTGTAATGGGAGCTGTTGCTCTTGCTGTTTGGTTTCGATCAGATGGCTGGTGTCCCTAAACAAAAAAGAACCAGACTGATGCATCATTGTGAGGAAGACCATCTTCTGTTTCACTCTCCCTGTGCCTTCTGGGTGTAGTGCTATGCAGGCAGCAGGAAGGCTTGCAAGAGAGGCTTGCAAGGCTTGTCTTCATGCGGATGTAGGTTGGTTTGGGAACTAGACCAGAGTGCCACAGAAGCTTTGCGGGGTGCTCATGAGAGTGTCTGTGGTCTCACAGAGTGGAGCACTGGAAGAATAGTTGTCTGGGGCTTCTTCTGTCTGTTTTCCACCATGGGAGAAGGGTGCAGGCCGGTTGTAGCGAAGTTTCTGTGGGCTCTTGAGGTTGGAGGCACACTCAGTGTGTTAAGCAGCTGCAGCTCTCCAGGTCCAGGCTGTGTGTCTGTGGGTCTGGGTGCTGCTTGAATTCAGGTTGAACAGAGTCCTGTCCAAAGGTCTGTCCAGTGTTTCCTCTTGCCTCTGCCTGCTTTGGGACATTGTAACATGGTAAGGATGAACCCGTGCCACCCTGTCAAGGCAGGGACTCCATTTTGGGTCATTTCTTTGTTCTGGGGAAATACTTGGCAGCAAGCGCTGTTCTCCTGTGTTTACCTGTGTCTCCTTTTAGTCTATGCAGCCCCTGCTGAGTAACTGTGGAAGATCTTCAAGCCAAACACAAGTGGTCTTTGTTTCAAAGCATCAATTTGTGTTGGCAGCCAGGTCTGCAGCGCATGTGCTTTTCATTGACTGCTGTTCCAGCTCTGTTCCTCATTCTTGCCAGCTTTTTTTTAGATTTAATACAAAAATGTTCTTCCTGAGCTTGAAAGGCTGAGCCATACAGTACTTCTAGTAGTAATCTAAGCCTTGCTTTTTTCAGGGAAGCAATCTCTGCCTGTGCGCAGAACAGACTGCTTTCCTCTGAGAGGCAGCTAATACATGCTGTCTGATCAGCAAAGAGAGAGGTGAGGGGAACTTCGGACTGGCTTGCAGGCTTCTGAAAGCTTGGTCTGTGTGCTTGGGATGAGAAGTTTTGGTGTCCTGGCTCAGCTTGGACCGCTCCCAAGCCTGCTTGTCTTATAGCGCTTTGCGAAGGCTGATGGATAGGTGCTTTTGTTGATACTCTTTGCAGAATGTTCCTGCCTGGGACTGCTCCTTTGATTTTGTCAGCTTTCAAAAATCCATCCTCTGTCCTCCCAACTTTGACCCTCTGAAGCTGTTCTGCAAGGACTTCTCTTGAAAATGCATTTCAGTCCTTAAAAATATTAGGTGACATCCAGGCAAGGCCTATGTCACTACTTAAAATGTTCCTGTTGATAGTGAAGAGATGGATACTGAGGTGTCCAGGTGCCCCAGAGAGCAGGAATGAAAACTAGGCTGTATCCAACCAGAGGAGAGCTCAGACTGGGACTTGCCAGGATGAAATGTGGCATTGATGAGTACTTGTGAACTCCCTGTCCCCTGTCACAGTGGGTGCACACAAATTGTGTGACTGGGGAGGAGGTGTGACTTGTTTTTAACTGATGATTCCTCTGGAGCTTGTTGGTGGGATGCCAATGGGCCTGTCTTCTCCTTGTCAAATCAGGCTCTGGTTTGACTGAAGCAGGCAGGAGCTTTTGTGTGAACTGAATCCACTGCCGTCAGATGGTCTGGACCTCTGTGTGGTTGGAGTGTTGTGGGTTGATGTTCATACTCTGCAGGATGATGTGAATGAGAAGAACTGATACAAGCAGACTCCTGTCTGGAAAGTGGAGTGACACGTTTGATTTTGGGTGTGTGAACACTCCTCCTTTGGACGGCAAGGTGTTGCAGGCTAGGAGAAAGTGATGGATGACGCACACAGTGCTGCTGCCTGTGCTGGGAGGTGGTGCAGGAAGGGGCTGGGGTATAAGTGAGCATTAGAGGTCTAATTGTATTTCCGCCCCTGGTTGACATATGTTCAGTTCCTAGAGGACTTCTGTCCTGGAGGGCAGGAGTGTCTGTGAGCACTTTGCACTCAGGTGTCGGTACTATAAACGGATACTTGTTTTCAGAGTAGCTCTAAGGTGACGGGGCTTTATAATGTTTCCTCTTCTGTGATGCTGTTGTGAGATGAGGTTTGTCCCAGCATCAGGATTTTACTACACCTTGGTGCAGCTTGGGCCACTGTGAAAAACAGCCAAGGCAGTGCCCCACTGCCATCGATAAGGGCATGATGGTGAGTTGGTTCCATCCTCTGTCACCTCAAGCCAGAGGGCTCTGTGCTCAGAACTGTGGCACGGGGAGGCCAAGTCGCGTTCTGGCTGCAGAGAGGAGGCCCATGTGCCTCTGGGCAGCTCTGTGTGGGGCTGTCCTTGCTGTCAAACATGATGCTGGCAAAAGATAGGCACGGCATTGCTTAAAACCAGCTATAAACACTCTCCTCATTATGGTTGCCTGTTGGCCTCTATAGGAGCACAAAGGAAGCCTTTGATTCCAAAACATACAGTAACTCTTCAAATGGTTAAAGGCAGGACAAGCTGTGGCTTGCAAGTGTCTTTATTGCTCTCCACGCAGCATGCTTTTGGTGTACGTCCTGGCTCTGCTGGGGAGGCCCGTCACTTGCACGGCATGAAGCTGCTCTGTGGCGCTGGCTCTGCTGAAGCTGCTGGCAGCCCTGTGTCAGTGGGAAGCTTTCATGGGAGGAAAGGTTATGGTTTTTGTCTTTCCCAGCAAAGACAAGATCAGAGAAAATGAAACCAGGCAGTCTTGCAGGGTGCCACTCTGGGCAGCGCATTCGGCTCTCCCAAACCATGCCTGAGAGCACAGATGGATTTGTGCTGCTGAGGACGGGTTGTTCAGTTGGCTCTGCAGCTGCCCTGGAGAGGGGCCAGCACCTCAAGTCTCTTCCAGCAGTTGAAGAATTGTGCAAATCTTCTCGGACCAAAGAAAACAGAGCTTCCCTTGAATTACTTGGTGTTCTTTGTTCCTATGCCTCCATGCTGCCTGTTGTGAACGCTGGGAACCTGGGAGCCATCTGAGAGCACCTGGTCGGTGCTACGGGAGCGGCCGGTTCCTGGGCTGAGCCTCCTGTAGCAGCGAGATGGCTGGATGTCAGCCAGTTGTCTTGAGAACACCCTTTCCTCCAGCCAGGTTTGAACAGATGCTTATCCACCGTATTCTAAGCAAAAGCTGAGCCACGAAGGCAGCACATATGATTTTTCTCTGCTGAGTTAGCTCCTGATGGCTGTCTGTGCTTGCAGCCTTCGGGTGCATTAAGTGGAGGAGCTGAGTGCTGGGGTCTCACCTGGCACCGCAGCACTCTTCTCCCCAGGTCCTGCTCCTGCCTTGTTGCTCTGGCCCAGGTGCAACTGTTCCTTTTTCAGTTGTGCCCTCTGTCTCCCCTTTTCTGTGTGCCAGCCCCCCCATGGCATGCCATGCATCCCCTTCTCAGACTTTCTGTTGCTCAGCTTCTGTCTGATGCCTGGCTATGAGCACTGCTCTTTTGAGAGAGATAAAAATTTGACAAAACCCCTTCTGCTCAGCTAAGGAAAAGTCTCAAACCCACGTGGCCTGAGGCAGAAACCATTAATCTGAATGGCTAACATTTTGGCAAGGGAATAAGTATCCAGGAAACAGGCGTGTTGTGCTGGGCATCCTTCCGTGTTACACCATGTTCAACCTGGGCCTTGCTGGGGTTTGGCCCTGCCTCTTGATGGCTGGAGATGCTTGTGCTGTGCACAGCTTCCTGCCTACCGGGACCTGGATGTTGGGTGTCTGTTGCCACTGTTTGTGTGCTTCCTTGCCACTTTGTTGCTTGGGATGTCCTGGTGCTCTTCCCACTGGTGGGTTAGTGACTGTCCCATAAGAATTACTTGTTCTCCAGCCATGGAGATACACTGGGAATCTGCTGTTCTGCTGCTATGGAGAATCTCCTTGGTTTTCAAGATTTGGTTGGTGTGAATTTCTGTCTCTGCAAGTCTGTTATACCTGAGCTTTTCTTTAATTGTCACTGGGGCTTTGCATTAGATCTGTCTGTAGCAAGCATTCTGCCTAGTTATTGATTTGTAGAAGTATTCCAGAAAGTGCCCTGCTGGCATATTCTTCCCACTCGGTGACTTTTCTCCATTTTTAGCTGAGAGGTAATGTAGTGACATCTCAGAGAAGCTACCTTTTAATTAATACTGCATGAGCAGAGGAAATACTAGCTTCTCTGTCTACTTTCCTATTTTTTGTGGTTTTTAATATAGATTCATAAATGGCTCTAATGAAAATAAACAAGGAACTGTTCCTTTCTGTGTCCTCTTTGCTATTCAGAAGTGATACTGCAGGCATGCTCCCCCCCACCCCCAGTGATGTTTCCACCAGGAGGCAGGTCCTGGGCTGTAGCTGGGCAGCAGCGCTGCCTTGCACAGCCATAATCAGTGATTGTAAAGTAGGGCTGGCGTTCAGCTTTCCAGCAGTGAAAAATGAAACCTGCAGACCTGTAGGGCATAGTTAGAGACAGATACAGGGAGTTGTGGGTGATGCTTTGTAGCCAGGAGAGAGGCAGTGCCACATACACTGAAAATGGATGCGCAGCGCACAGCAGGCAGTATTAACTAGTGTCCCTGAAATGCTCAGGAGGGGTGACACAGAAATTATACGAATGCAGAGGGAAGCCCTGGGCAACCAGTCTGTCCTCTGCAAGCTTCAGATGCAGGCAGAGGTCAAAACCCGACAGCGTAGAGCCCGTGAAATAGGAGAGGCAGCAATGCGGCTAGTGCAGTGAGGCCTGTTTCAGTGTCTGCTTGCTGCCTTTTGGCAGCTCCCGTTGTCTCCGGCACTGCTGGATGCATGGGGCAATTTTTAGCTTGCAGCATGGTGGCTGCCAGGAAAAGCTGGTGTGTGTTGTCAGGAGCACCTTTCCTGGGAGCTTTTTCACTTTCTATGGGAGGGGAGCAAACAGGTCAAACCTGCAGTAAAGCAGGTCGTGAAGCAGGATGCTGCAGAGACTCGCTCACCTTGAGCCAGACCCACGGTGCAGCCTTGCTGCAGGATTGCCCTGATGTGGTGCTGTGTATGGCATCGCCCAGCCTATGGGCCACCCCCTTGCCCCTGGGAAGGCAGGGTGGTCGAGTGCATGTTGTGGTGGGCCATGCAGAGCTGCAGCTGCATGCAGGGGTGCACGGCTGAATCCCTGCCACGGTTGCGGCGTGGGTGTCATTTTCAAGACTGTGGTACTGGATGAACCATTTCTCCCGTGAGCTATAAGCTGTCTGGAGAGCTTGGCCAGCTGGATCTTCCTGGCTTTGTGGCAAATCCATCTGAGTCTCTACAGGCAGATAGCTAAGGGAAACTTGGCTGTAAATATACCGCCATGACCTGGAGAGAGATTTAAAATATTTATCCCAGAGCAGGACTTGGGAGATAAATAAGCTCCCTGTCTGCTTCCTTGTGTGCAAAGCTCAGGAGTGCAGCTGTCCCTTTGTCCACAGCTCTGAGTCCTCCTTGGGGCTGGAGGGTTGCTTACGGGTGGGCTTGAAGTCCCTGTATATAGCGTAAACATATAGCTGCCACTGAAATGGAGAGTGGGGTGCCAAAGGTACTCACTCTGGTGTAGGTGTGAGCTCTGGCCTGCACCTTCTCTCCCCTCGTTGGCCTCCCCAGCTGCTGCCCCTGCACTGTTGCCCTCAGGGGTGTTGGAGCTTGCTGGTGAGCCCGGTCTGCTGGGTAAGGTTGTGACCCTCCCTCCTGGCCACCTTAGAGCGCAAGATCTGCAAGACATCCTGATCAAGCATATCCAAGAGCCAGCACAGGTTTGGGTGTTATGGGGGAGGTTTTCCTCCTTCCAGTGGATTTGGTGTGTGCAGTGTGCAGAGAAGCAGCTCACTTGAGCAGCTTGGGTGCCAGACCTTCTTCGTTCTCCACCAGCCAGCCCTGGACAGTAGGGAAGGCTGGTTGGCAGGAGTGCACGGTGCCCAGCGCAGCCTCGGCTCGTGTGCTGACCTGATGGCCTCACTGCTGGCTCTGAGCAGCAGCCTTATCTTCACTGATGGTGTGTTGATGCAGCAGCTGGCTTTGCTTGGAGGCCTTGTGTGTGTGCTTCTTCCCTTTGCGCTGCTTCCCTTGCCATGGCCTCCTTCCCCACCCTCTGCTTTTGTCTCTGCAGCCTGAGTTTCCATTCTCTGGGCTGGCTGGGGCTCCTGTTTGCTGAAGGGAAGCGCCAGGCAGCTTTATGGAGCTTGTTCTGGTTTTTCCCATCATCTTCTGGAACAGCCTTTCAGCTGGAACAGGAAAAACGTGAAGCCCTGGCCAGGGGCTCCCTCCACACACACAGCAGGGCTGTGGAGGAATTCCCTCTTGACTGGGCTTGGGATGGCAGGAAGCAACATCAGCCTTTGGCCCTCAGCCTGGGTGGAGGGGCATGAGGGTGTAGTGGCAAGCACTCATGTGATGCCTGGAGGTGCTGGTGCCAGCTACCTCTGGAGAGGTTCTCAGCCACACAAACCCTGCGGGAGAAGTAACAAGCTGCTGCGGGCTCTCACCTCCAGCCCTGGGGCAGTGCTGAGCCCTGAGCCAGCTCCGTTGCAGCTCTTCCCTACTGGCAGGACCTACCTGGCTGTTCAGCACTGCCGAGGCTCTCTGCCACCAGAGGGGTTTTGCTTGGTAAAGACCTTTGCATTCTCACATGCCCCTTGCTTAAATTGTGGGGGAAGCATCATCCTTCAGGGCTGCTGCACGGGGACATGCATCTCGCCCTGGCTGTGCTTGTTCTACTGTATTCCGTTTTGTAGGAGACAAGTGCGGTACCTTTGCTGTGCCGGCCAGAAAGCTCGGCCTTCAGCTCAGCTGCGTCTCCAGCCTGCCATGCGCTGCCAGTAGCATGCATCAGTTATAAATCAGTGTTTCTGAGGAAGCCGGGGAATCGCTCAAGGGCTCTGAGCAAGCCTGGGAGAGTCTGTTGGCAAGACCGGTGGGTGCTGCAAGCCTGTTGCTGGTGCTGAGTCACCCTTGAAGCATTTGTCTTTCTCACTGGGCTTGGCAGCGCAGCTGGTGATGTCTAGAACTTTTGGCTGTTGCACCATTAAAGATGGTTTGAGCTAGCAGGATTCCCAGCTCCCACATTGGGCTTGTGGCATTCCTGTCTCGCTTGTTTCTCTGTTTATCTGCCAGCGAGATATTGTCCTGCCCTTCCTGGGGGTCCCGTGGGCACCCTTGCTTGTGCTGCTCAGATTGCAGGTGTGGGACCTGTCTGACCAAAGCAAGCTTTCTTCTCCACAAGCCAGAGGCTGAGCAGTGCAGCCAGCTACTGGCGTGTACCTGTGCCCCAAGTGTTGGGGCTCTGGCTGATTACCCTGCCCTGTCCCCCTCCCACCTGCACCACCCTGGCACTGTGCTCATGGCTAGGGCTAGTTCTCTGGGGTGGGATCTCAGGAAAGGTGCGTGGGCTTCTTTTAGGGGCCTGAGACCATCTGGTGGCCTTGGTGACCCAACAGGATAGCATCCTTTCCTTGGGACCAGGCACGTCCTGCCAGAGATGCCCATGCCTCCTCTTGCAGTGGCTGCCAGGAGCATGGGCACAGCCCTGCTGCGGAGCGTAGCTCGGAGCAGTGGTGACCTGCTCCCAGGACAGACTGGGCCTCCTGTGGGGCTGAGGCCAGTTGTTATGGTTCAGCAGCCCCAGCTGTTGCAGGCAGCTGAGTTTGGCTACCACTGGGGCTTTCCTGGCTTGCTCTGGCTTTCCCCTGTTTGAGCAAGGGGCTGAGATGTCAGGAGAGACTGTGGGGCAGAGGCACAGCTAGCAGTTCAGTCCAGATGCATCCTCCGTGCCCTACAGACGGTTAGCAAATCCCTCGGCCCTAGAGATCAGCTTAAAGAACCATGGTGGCTGTCCCACCAGCCCAAGTAAGCCTGCAGTGGGGTACTGGTTGGCAGCAGCCCTGCTCTGCTTGGGAATGAGGAAGAACCTCTGGTCATGTTCCCACTGCTCTTGTGGCTGCAGGGTAGCACCCTTGTTGCTGTTCTTGCTCATCACCGGAGCAGCAGCTGGCTTGTTCAGTGGGTGATGCTCTGGACCTTGCTTCCCACTGTTGCCCTGTCCCTGGCTGCTGTGGTTACCACATCATATTGATTTAGGGTGGCTCTTCTCTAACCCTGCTGCCTGGCTTTGAGCACACAGGAAAGCAGGGTCTCTCCTTGCTGCAAGGGTGAAGGCAGGGATCTGTGGAGAATGGAAAGTGCAGAGCTCCTATGAAGTTAAAACATAAGAGTATGAAACCAAGCTTGATATGGTGTTGGAGGAAGCAGGCTCTGGGGGTGTGTGGTTGGGGAGGGAGCTGGAGTTTGGACGGTCTGTGCTGGGGAAGCAGGGCGGCGTGAGGAACAAAGGTGGGGAAGCCCCAGACCCACCCAGACTGGGTGGGTGAGCGAAGTCGGTGTCAGGGTAGCCTAGCTGTCCTGGCACGTGCTAACAGACTTCAGGGGTCTGCAGCTGGCAACCTGTCCTTGTGCTGAGCTTTTTTCTCAGTGATAACTGGTCTTTGGTCCCACGGCACATGTGTGAGCAGTTCCTGCCTGCTTGGGGACTGGGGCTGCGTGTGATGGAGGCTGTAGGCACCTCCCTGCTGTGTGTGGCAGTGAGCTCTTCCCGTGGCCAGCTGCACCCCGGTGCATCACTGCAAGCACTGCCTTAGCGTTTGCTCCAGCGATTGATTTACAGTGTTCAAACACCAGTGGCTTTGTTCTGGTTTCTTGTGGTAATTGCTCAGAAATTTGGCTTAGCCATTCCAAAGTATGGGGTCCTGGGCCTTGAAGGGCAGGGAGCGTTGCTAACCATGAGGCAGATCCCACACAGCTTGCAGCGCCTCTGAACAGTTCTGGGGAGGCTAATGAGAATTGTACTAAGTGTTTGCAGCTTTTCTTTTTTTAGTTCTAAAGATTGGTTTGAAGGGCAGGGTTTGCTTCTCAGTGGTTGCTTGGAGCCTGTGTTTAAAAGCACCCTTCCATGCTGAGGGCAGTGCAGGAAGGTGCTGTGGGCCACAAGGGGTGAGTTCAGGCTGCAGTCCCATTGCAGAGCAGTTGTCCCTCATTGGTAGGCCAGCAGCCAAACTGTTTCCAAACAAGGGCTTGCATGTGCTGTACATCATAGGACTCCCAGTGGGGTCCATGAGGGTGGCCGGGGTCTGGGCAGGTGTGCGCTTGCATTGGGACACAGGGAGGGAGTGAGAAAAGAGCGGACCAGCTCTGCAGTTTCCATTTGGGACCACAACCAAGTGCTGTGGGATGAGCAGATTCCCAGAGCTGTTGTAGGATGGGGATCCTTCTGTACCTACTTTCATCCTGGGTTGCTTCTCCTCTGGATCAGTAAATCCCACCTGGAATGTTGCATAGCTGGGTGCTTTGCGATTGAAACTGTGCTCATGGATGCAAATGGCTGTGCTGCAGGCTGGTTTGATGTGGCCCTCCATGTAGCATGCAGAGAAGAACCAGGTGCGTGGCCTGTGTGGTGGTGCGATCACTGGTGTGTAGCAGTGGTGTGCGGGCATCATGTCTCCAGCAAGTCCAGAGCAAACTGCCACAAAGGAGAGAGGCTCGGCAGTCGTCTGAGCAGACACATGCTCTCAGAGCAGGGCTGTTGCATCCAGGTGTGTGGCGCGACTGTAGGGGCCAATAGGTGGTGCTCTCCCAAGTCCCTCATTGTCTTGATCCATCCCAGTACAACCATGCTGTGTTTATCCCAGATCTGGAGCTCCTCAGTGCTGGTGCACGGCTCACGAAGCCAAAGCCACCCTGGCTGAGCATTTCTTGGAAATGCTGCTTTGTACCAATCCAGTTGTGCTGGGGACTCAAATAGGAATTTTATTTTTTTTTCCTGGGTGCAGAGTGAGTTTTTGTTTCTACTTCAGCTGGAATGGGAAACGACATAGTTTCAAAAGGGTTATATGATGGGTGCCCAAAGACTTTCCAGATGTTGGGCTTGATCAGACCAAGCCTGCTGTGTTCAGCGCTCCTTGCCTGCATCAAACCATTTCCATCTGGCCTGGTGGGAGAGAGTGGTTTATTGCAGCTCTACCCATCTGAGAGGCTTTCTCAACTGGAACCTCTTGCACAGAGGAACATGCTGGCTGGAAGTCATTTGGAGATGCAAATCTCTCTGGGTGTTTGGCTTGGCTGCTGTTTCCGTGGTATCTGCTAAGCAGTGGAATATGCTGTGTGTGGAGCAGGCGTGCTCTGAGAAGCTGCTTTATGTGGCTATAGGGACCGACCCACAAGGCAGGGGGGTTGCTTGTGCTGTTAAGCCTTCGTGATTTTTCTTGCCGCCTTCTACAGCTTCAGCTGGCATAAATGAGCCTGCTGGGTCTGTGTTTGTGACCAGGAGGGGAGGAAAAGCTGACCCGTGTGTTTTTCTCAGTCCTGGCATGCCAAAAATCTGCTTTTATAGGAGCATGTTCATAATAAACTGTGCCAGGAAACACATGGCTTGCTCGAGCCATGAATGGGAGGTCTGTATGGGGCCCTGTGCTCACCGAGAGCCTTGTGAGGACAAAGAGCAGATGCTGGCGTGCTTTGCTTGCTCTGTGGCAGCCTGCATCCTCTGGGCTGCAGCGGATGGGGAGCAGGAGGTAGGATCAAGGTACGAAGTGCTTGGCTGATCCACTGACGGCAGAGGGGGCAGGACGAGAGGCCAGGCGAGTGGTTTTACTGCATGCTGCTCTTTGTGGCTCCCCTGTCCTGGGGAGGGCTTGCTTGCTTCTCTGCAGATGTGGCTGTTCGCAGCAGAGGCTGCGTTGGAAGAAGCCTGGGCACTGCAGGCAAGCAAAGAAGTGCTGCTGACAGCTTGGGATGATGACTGTGGATGGGGAAGAGAGAGAAAAGAAGGGATGTATGCAGTCTGTTGGGGCCTAGCTGCCGCAGGGATGACTGGGCTGTGTGTGCTGTACCTGGCTGCCACAGGAAGGGAAGGCTGTCGGGTGAGAGCTGCAGTCCTGAGCATTAGCAGTGCTTTGGTGGCTGGAATGTTGCTCCCTTGTAGGAACTGTTGCCGAGCCTGCACAGGCTAAGCTGCTGGTGAGGAGTGTACGCTCAGCACAAGAGGAGTTAAACCTGCCTGTGTCGAGTGGGGCCTCGTTCTCACAGGGGGCTCTGTGCATCCTCTGGACCAGCAAGCTTGGGATGCTCCAGCCCAGTGATTTGGTTGCCCAGCCTTTGGAAGCAAGCCAGGGCTTGAACCCAGAGTCTGCCACTCTTTGATCCAAGAGTGGCTAAAAGCAAAGTCCCCAGCACTGGAGCCATTCCCAAGGATTTGGCAACAGAAGGAACTGCTGCCTGCAGACAGCGACGTTTAATAAGTTGCTCCTCAAGGCAAGACCTGCTTGGTAATACTTCCTGGGAATGTGTTACTGATACCTGTGAGAGTCCAGGACCCCAAGCCCTAAGGTGGTCACCGCTGTGCCTTGGGATGGAACACAGGCTTTCTGAACACGTGCCTGTGGTTGCCTTTGCCACCAGGCTTCTGCTGTGGCCCGATGTCCTTCCCACAGAACATGGCGATAAATCAGTCCCATGCTTGGGGCTGTCTGTGTCCATCCCGTGTTGAGCTCCTCTGGGACATGGGACCTGAGTGTGAGCTTCTCAGTGCCTTCTGCTGAGGTTTGATGATGCTCTTTTCCTTCAAGGACTGACTTTCTTGTGTCCCTTAGCTCTGCCCTAGGCTTGCAGGGAACCAGGTGGTCTTTGCAGCTGTGGCCTGGGTTTTGCTTGCATTAGAAGCAGCTAAGCATGCTGCTGCAGTGTGCAGTGGCAGATTCAGGGCAGTGCTTGCCTGCATCTTCCTTGCCTTGTTTCAGGTCTACTGAGCTGGGAACAAGTGCTGCAGAGTCATGTATGAGTCCACAGTGTGTTAGCTCATCCACACCTTCCTTGTCGTTTTGTGATTCCTCATCAGAAGAGCCTGTGTTGCTGCTGAGTTGATTGCAGAGGCTTTGTTTCCTCAACGGTCTGAGCAATGGCAGGGGCAGAAGCATAAAGGTCATGATATGGACACGGTAGGGTGGTGATATATCAGCAGTGGATTCCTAGGTGGCAAAAAGCTGTTGCTGCCACCTTGCTTTGCTGAGGTCTGTTAATTAGCTGACACATCCAGAGTTGGTTGCTT
This sequence comes from Falco punctatus, assembly GCF_963210335.1. NCBI lineage: Eukaryota > Metazoa > Chordata > Aves > Falconiformes > Falconidae > Falco > Falco punctatus. The sequence goes on from NC_137592.1 coordinate 34,507,479, forward strand.
GGTAGAAAGTGGTGAAAGGGTCTCAACCCTGCTCTTTCAGTTGAAGGCTGAGGGGCTGCAGCCTGGGGGTGGACTTGGGCTACTCCTGCTGCCCACCTCAGATCAGCAGTGGGAGCTAGGGCATCGCTGAGGCCAGGTCACCCTCTCACCTCCCAGCTGCATCCCCAACCTCCTCTCTGCAGGAAGGTGCACTGTGTGGTTGCTGCAGGGCACCTAGGGCCTCCCTGGGTGAGCTGCTGTGCTCCTTGCCCCTGGGGTGTTGCCAGGGCCCTGCAGGCCTGGGCAGGGAGGGCAGGCTCCCACCTGGTGCAGCAGGGCTTCCCAGGGAACCTGGTGCCTTTGTTAATGTCATGGTTTAACCCTGGCTGGTAATGAAGTACCACCCAGCCGCTCGCACGCTTCCCCCCTCACCCAGAGGTGTGGAAAGGAATGTAAAACTCAAGGGTTGAGATAAGAACAGTTTAATGGTTGAAATAGCGTAAAAATGGAAGAACAATAATAACAATGATGACAATAACAGTTACAATGAAAAGGCAAAGGGAAAGAATATAATCCAGAGGGAAAGGAAGAAAGGCACACATGGTGCACAATGCAACTGCTCACTGCCCGCCAACCGATGCCCAGCCGGTCCCCGAGCAACGACCTGACCCCTGGCCAACACCACCACCACCCCACCACCACCCCCCGCCCCAAGTAGATAATACCAGGCATGACATCCCATGGTATGGAATACCTCTTTGGCTAGTTCGGGTCAGCTGGCCTGGCTGTGTCCCTTCGCCATTCCTTGTGCCCTTCCAGCCTTTTTGCTAGCAAAGCCTGAGGAACTGAGAAGTCTCACATCAAAGCCAGAACACAGCACTGCACTAGCTCCTCAGAGCATAATTAACTCCATCAAAGCTGAAACCAGGACAGCTAATTATTAAGGAAAATGGACAGGGAACAAATGTTTAGCAGTGTGTTACCAAGCTCTCTGTCTAGTTAGGTGCTGAGCTTGTGGTGTGAATACATCCACTGTCCACCTCAGGGCTGGGACTCACAAGCTCATTGTGCATCCCTGGGGAGCGCTGGCCATGCAGCAGAGCTGGAGCAGCCGTGAGCTCCCCTGCTCCCGCCTGGGAGCATTTGAAGTCCTCTCTGCTTTGAGAGGCTGGAACAGACACTGGCCAGCCATGTCCTCTGCCTGAAGAGCTCCTTGGGGGAGTTGGCTCTGCCAGTTTTTGCAGATAGCTCCTTCTGTTGCATCCTGGTACCTGTGTGTCTTCATTTTATTTGTCCCTGGTAAGCCAGCTGTCCCCCTCCACAGCTGGGGCAGAGTCCGGATGCCTGCGGGCAGGGGAGAAGAGGAGGAGCATGTAGTTTGGGTGCTCTGGGCTTTGCTGCCCTGGGCACTCGCTGCAGATGTGTTGCAGCTCCTCTAATCTGCTGTTCCAGATGCAGAGCATTAAAGGAGCTGGCTTGCACATCTGGCTGAGCTGACCCAGGGTGAACTTCGCTGAAGTGCTCCTGGAAGCAAGTCTGCAGCATAAGGAGCGCTGCTGGGGAGTGGGGCTGGGCTACCAGCTGCAGAAGCCCCACCATGCTGGGCTGACTTTCCAAACCAGGAAACCTTAAACTGGCACAAAGCTCTCTCCCAAATCCCATTCCCATGCTTTTAATTCCTTGTTTGGTTGCGAGCAGCTTTGGGATTACTCATATCCTTGCATCAGCTGTGCTGTCTTAAGAGGTTGGTAACCTAGGCTCTTCTGGGTACAAAGTGAAATGGATCTATTCCTTTTCCCTGGCTGTCCTCTGTCTGGAGCTGTTTAGCACGGTGAGGAGGTGCCCAGGAGCTGGGCACTGGGCATGCCTGGGGGTGGCTGGCTCGGGCTTGAGGGGAGCATGGATCTCCCAATCCCAGCCATGGGGCTGGGGATGTGGAGCAGCGTGGTGTGCTTCTGGCTCTGCTGGCACCACAGCCATGGCAAATGCCGGCTTAGATCTGTGCTGCCGGCTTGCTTTCCTCCGCAGCTGCTGCTTGGTGCCCTGCCTGAGGCACGTGCCACTGCCAGCCAACTTGCCTGTTACTTCCCCAACGTGGCTGACTGTAGGTGGGCAAGGTGGATGCAGCGACAGCAGGGATGGGGGGCTGTGCAGCAGCTGCAGGCCTTGTGGTTCAGGCTGCATTCCCAAGTGATGTCGTTAGGCAAAGAGACAATGATTTTTGGATTGCTTCAAGATGTAGGTAACCCAGCCTGTCAGGCAGGGCAGGAGATGTGCTGCCTGTTCTCCCCAGTATGCACAATTGCTCTGCAGCACCGAGATGGGGTTGGGCTACTGGAGTGTCCCCAGCAAAGCGCTGGAGTGGGATGGCCACTGACATGTTAAGCAACGGATGGAAAACAGGGCTCCGGCCGAGACCTGGCTTGTAATGCTGTCCCATTCCCTTGCAACCTGCAAGATAAGCATGAAAGCTGGGGCTTGCTGCCATGGCAGGAGCTCGCCAGGCAGCATCCGCAGTGCTCTCAGGCCTCTTGGATGGTACAGAAGGTGGGCAGGGTGCTGTCACTGCCAGGTGGCTGGGCTGTGGCAGGGCCACAGACTCTCTGTCTTGTTGGCAGCACTGAATACAGCCTTAGAGATGGCTGATCTGGGGATGAGTCCTGCCACCCCACACATTTTCCAGCTGTGTCTTTATGATTACAAAGCCCAGCACTCCTTGAGGGTCTGCAAGTCCATGAGGTTTGTTACCAGTTGCCTGGCTGTCTCCAGGGCACAGCGTGGGAGGACAGCGTGCAGCCTTGGAGGTGAACACTGAGACACACAACTGGGCAGTTTGCTGCCACCTCCTCTGGGGTGTGCCAAACCTGGTGCTGCCCAGGTGGGAACAGAGATGTGGGACCCCCCCAAAACTTCAGCCCCAATCTCCCAGTGCTAGCCCTGAGCTCTGCCATGGCTCCCTCAGATCCTTAATACCCTTTTGGTGCATTTTCTTACAGCTCTCACTGATGAAATCAGCAACGCTGATGTCTCTCACTTCTCTAGCTTTGGAGAACGGCCCCAAAACAAAGCCGTTCCCAGGCTGTGCTGCAGCCTGCTGCTAAATCACTGCAGTCACACTGTGGCGGCACCCGAGGGGGTTGGCTGCCAGGCTACCACGGCTGGTTCTCCTTTGCCGAAGGTGTGGAGAGCCCTTTGCTGCTTGGCAAACTCAGGATTGAAAACTTGCTCAGGCAGCAGTGACTGGCTTTGTAGGGTTGCTCACCAAGTCTGTCCCAGATGCAGCTTTGCTGGTTTTGTGTGTCACCCTGGAATGCTCTGCATGTGCTCAGCCCGCTGTGGCATTTGGAGGAGGCTGCAGCAGCCGAGTTCTGGGGGCTCCCAAGCCCAAAGAGAATACTGAGATGCACTTGGTAGAAATGCAGGCTGGCAGCGCGTTGTTAGCATGAGTATTTTTCCTGGGAAGCTGCTATTTGCCTGCTTAAATAAATGAAATTTATTTAGAGCAAGGGGACACCTCTGCATGAAGGATGCTGTGTTCCTGCGTTCAGGTCTTTGCCATAGTATACTCTCAGATCTGGGATGTGATCTGAGACTTCTTTCCATCTTTGTGCATCCTGCTGGTGCCTGCCCCCTCCCTGCAGATCATTTGTCTTTGTGGTGTGCAGGAATGATACCCTGGGAATCTGTAGGTACCAATGTGACTTCCTTACACAATTTGCTTAACCTTCATCTGTTACCTAAACAGGAGGGTTTTGCATTTCAATGAAATATCCTTTGGGTAGAACACCACTGGTGTTTTCAAGTGTGTTGCATTTCACATATGTTTATCTAATCTGACTGAAGCTTTCCTGAAAAAATTTCTGTAGCCACAGTTGAAATAGTTTTAGGCCAGAAACATGTGTTGAGGGTTTATTTTTCTCCCAGCCAGGGGTGGCTTGTGTCATGTATGTACACAGAGAGTGGGTGTTTGCCAGCACACACATTTGGGACCGCTGCTTGGCGTTGGCTTTGCAGGACTGTGGTCCTGCTGTGGTACTGGGGGTGAGCTCTGTACTGGCTTGGGCTTGCTAAGCTGGCTTCCAACAGAATTGGTGTTGCTGGGTATTTTTTGGCATGTCTCTTGCTAAGGGAAGAGAGAGTCTTTTTGCTTCTTTCAGCAGCTTGTAGTGATGCAGCCCAGCCCAGGTTAGCTCATGAAACCACAGCAGAAACATGCTGTTGTGAAGGTGTCCCATCAGACTGAGCAGAGCTCACCTTTGCTCTCCACCAGGTGCTGCAGGAGCTCTCTTGTCTGCCGCTTGGCCAGTTTGGCAGCCTCTGATGGCTGAGCCGTGCGTGGCCGGCCGTGGCTCTGCCACACAGCAGTGCTGGGAGGTCCTCCAGCTGGCTGAGTGGTACGAAGCAGAGGTATTTTGGTTTTCGTTCAGCACAGGTGGTGAAGTCTGTTGGCTTTATACAGGTGTTAGCCAAACTCTGGCATAGTGGCATCCCCTGACAGATAGCCCTCTGCTTTGGTAGTGTTCTTGAGCCTGTGTCCCAAAAGCCCAGATGAGGTGGAGGGGATGTAGGGGATGCGTGAACCCTGCTGACTGCCGCCCTTTCCTGGACTGGGGCTGTACGGCTTCCATGGGCGAGTGCAGCACCTTCCATCTCCGAACGCTGGGCCCTGGTGCTCTGGATTTAGAGTACTGTGAAAAGCTGTGTCTAGTTCTGGGCTTCTGATGTCTTTCACCCCAAAACGTCTGGACCACATCTAGCTGCTACTGGTCTTCCCTTGCAGCTGACAGTGGTTTCCAGCATGTGCAGCCAATCCGTCCATGGCACCTTGGATAATGTTGTCAAAACAAACCCCAAGTTGATGGCTCTTACTGCACTTTAACAATTATTTGTCCCAGTTTGCTTTGGCACTTGTGCTCGTGAGATGTTCATCATGGGGATCTCGCTTGAGCTAAAATGGTTGTGTCCATTTCCCCAGGATGGAAGGTAAAGACATAAATAGCTTTTCCTGTTTCACCGGGGGACTGGGTCCTCGTAAAAAAACCTTGAGGAATCCCTGCTTCCCATGTGGCTTTTGTGCCAAGCCTTCATAATGTCCCCTGTCCACAGAGCTGTGTCCTCCTGCCTGGACACGGGGGCTGCTGAGGCAGCAGGATACATGTGGTGAGGCTGCTGAAGTTCTTGGCTGGCCAGCGCTGGGTGAAACGCAGTTGTGCTGGCAGTGCTGGGGTAAAAGCAGTTGTGCTGCGGTTTAGTGTTATACTGCTAATGCTGGCAGTTTAGTGCCAGAAGCACACCTAATTGAAAATACCATGTCTTAATACTCAAATGGCCTGTAACTTCAGGGAGAAGTGTCTCATCACTAACTCCAGTGCTGGCATGACTAGTACAATGCAAAAGGCTTTGGAATGCTGAGACCCCAAAAGAACTGATCCATCTCCTTCAGGAACTCTCTTAATGCATGCTGCCTTGCACGTGTTTTGTACCATGCAGGTATGGTTTGGTGGGCATGTGCCTTGGTGCCCTGAAGCATATCTGTGGAAAAGGACAGACCTAGCTCCTATAGGTCCACACCTGAGTGGATTTGACTGTCCTGTTCCCTTTTGCTTCTGTCTCTGTCCCAGCAGCCCGTTTTGGCATGAGCTGTTGTGCTGTGAGTGCACAGCTGTGTTTGTGTGGGGTCGGGTGGTTGCCACCCTGCTGTGAGCACTTCTGGTGAGACAGATCTGATGTGCAGGGAGCTAGATGCGTGTACCTATGTAAGAACACATGTTCCTGCAGATTGTGTTGCCTTGGGGCATGTGTTCATGAGACAACTGTCACAGGCCGATGAATAGTTCCTAGCTTTTGGGGAGGTGCAGGGTAGCTGACAATGGAAACTTCACTGGACATGCTGACCCTTGAAGCACAGCACACTGATGGGGCTTAGCTCAATATGAGACCACCCAGGAGACAGGACTTTGGACACTGCAGCTCTGTCATTCAGGCCACAAGGGTCAGTCTGTGGCTACTCCTGGTGGCCTTAAATGCTGTGAGTACAGTTGACAAGTGATGCCTGCCCAGCAGCTGTGGGACTTAACCTGGGACGGTGCCCTGGGGACACTGCCTGCACACTAAGGTCGGTGGCACAGTTGGGTGCTGAAGGCAGAAAGCCAGGCTGCACTGAGGTCCACATCCTAGGCTCTGCAGTATGTCATCGCGCACTGCGGTTCCTGTGACCTCCCAGTTCCTTTCTGCCTCCTTCCCGGTGGCTTCTTTGGGGTGACTGAAAATTAGAATTGAGCCCACAGTCCCATTTTATAAAGGCTGTAGGCAGGAAAGACCTGAGCTTCTGGACTACAGTCTCCTCTGCGCCAGTGTCTTTGGGAAGAGGTTTCTGTGGTGTTTGCAATGGGAGCACCTTGCTGCTCTCTCTGGGCTACGGGGAAAGAGGTTAACAGACACATGCTGGGGTGCCCCTGCTCCTGACTGACACATGCTGTGAGACTGGAGCCTCATCCTGAGGAGCAGCAGTGCTGGATGAGCTCCTGTGTCTGTGCCTGGCTGTCTCTGTGAGTGAGGTTGCTCACGCTAGTTACGCTGGAAATTTGTGGCTGGCTCTGGGGGTGCCTGTGAGCAGCTGCAGGCAGGAGAGGCTTTGCTTCATGCTTGTGCTACACGGCGAGCTCCAAAGGCTTTCCAGAATGGAAAGGGCTCTTGAGGCTTTACAGAATGTGGTGTTCTAGATAACTCCTTCAAAACACCCCCTTCAGAATAGGATCCCTTACCCTTAGCTCTGAGTGACTGAGATGTCCTGTCAAATCGTGTCCCTTTACCTGGCTTTTATACAAACAGCAGGCAGGAGGATGTGGCTTAGCCTCCAAAGAGGAGCTGCCCTTCAACTGGGCTTGGAGCCTGTTCATCTAACTCGCCCAGTTTCTGGCCTGGTTTTTGAACTGTTTTCTGGACTGTTCCTCACAGTTGTGGCAATGCACCATTTTGACCGCGCTCTCGTTCACCTTTGTGAGAGATAGCTTCTAGGATGCTCAAAATCTGCCTGGCTTGGCCTCTTTCCCTGCAGAGCATGGTGCTGGGAACAGAGTCCAACAGCAATTGGTGTGTGCTGAATTGCCCTTTGTCTGCTTTCCTTTATGTGGCCAGCTGGTAACTGGAGTGGATCGCCTGCGTGGCTGGCTGCAGCTAGACAGCAGCCAGATTAGGGATATGCCAGCACAGTCCCTCGGCAGCCACATCAAGGAAGTGCTGGCTGCTCTGTCCCCAGGACCCTGAGCTCTTGGGGTGGGAGTTAGTGTGTGGAGGAGGGTTCTTAAGCTTTTCCACCACTGCAGAGAGATGCTTCCAGCCCTTCAGAGCCACCCCACAGCCACTGTCAGACCCTGGGGTCTACCACTGCAATTTTTTGTTTCCACTCCTGCTTGCAACTGGGCTGAGTCCCCAGCCCAGGCTTGGGGTGTCACTGCTGTATCCTCTTGTGCTGTGCACCAGCAGCTGCTGTGTTTATTCCTATGAGCAATCCTTGTTCCAGACCAGTTTTTTTTCGAGGTAATTTCTGAGGATGTGGAGGTGAGATGGAGAAATGATCCCAAGGAGAGAAGCTTTGAGGAAAACCTAGAAACAATCTGTGGGTCTTGCTGGTCTGGGGCAGTCTTGATGCATGGCTGGGACTTGGGGCGTATCCCAAAAAACAGGACAAGAGGAGCTCAAAGAAACTTGAACTGTCCAGGAAGCTGGTTGTTCTCTAGTGCTTTGGTGACTGACTCCCCGGCTCTCGCACTTCGAGACCCTCTTCATTCAGGCTGGCAGTGCAGCACTTAGCCGTGGGGCACAGGAAGCTCTCTCTGAACAGCCCCAGCCCCAGGGAGCAGAGGGCTGTCCTTGGCTTGTGGCAGGCTCAGGCAGCCCTGTCCCAGTGACTGCTAGGGAGACAGCCTTAAAGCACGCGTGTTGGCATCTGAGCACAGATCTGTCTAAACTCCCCATCAGGGGCTGGTTTTGGCAGATGTGCTGTAGGGTATGTTTCTCCTAACATGGTAATTTCAGCTGTCTGGAGACCCTTGAGACCAGCATGTGTCTACCTGCTCTCTTCTCCCGGTCCTCGTGCTCTAAATGTGCCTTCCTTTTTCTGTCTTGCAGTTGTGGAGACTCAGGCGATGATCCTCTTCACCAAGGAGCCGTACTCCCAGGACGCGCTGCACGGCCGCAGCGCCATCCTCCGCTGCGAGGTGGAGGAGCCAGCAGGCGTGCAGTTTGAGTGGCTGCAGAATGGGCTCCCTGTGCAGGACACAGAGCAACGCTTCAAGGAAGGCAGCAACCTCCAGTTTGCTGCTATCAGTCGGCACCGGGATGCCGGGGTCTTCCAGTGTGTAGCGAGGAACGTGCTCACTGGGGAGGAGGCCCGCACAGCCAATGCGTCTTTCAACATAAAGTGTGAGTGTGGGGCGAGGGCAGCCGGGCATGTGCTGCAGCCAGGTGCTGCCTGCCACAGACAGGGCGAAGCAGCCTCTTAGGAGGGCCTGAGGCTGGAAACAGCTTCGCCAAGCTGCCTGCTAGCATATGCAGGGGTCAGACAGGGATTGGACAGTGTGAACTGTGCAAGCAGGACTCCTCCAGCAACTGTGCCCTTCGTGCCCTCTAGGCTGCTTGCATCTTCTGATGTCCCCAAGGCTGTCTGAGATGCTTTCTTCTGCCTCCTTCCCCGTTTTTGTATATGAAATGGGGGAGTTACTGCACCAGACGTGTCCTGAGCACTGTAGATCCTCTCAGAGCCCCTTATCCCTCAGAGGAGTGCTACGCGGGGCAGAGCAGGACATCTGCAGGGTGGACATCCCTTTACTCCATGCTGGCTTGAGGGCTCATGCATCTCTAAGCGTGCTTGTGCCCTTGCTGCCCACTCTGATTATTACTGAGTCAGCACCCACCTGGGCTCTGTAGGTTTGGAGAGCCAGCTGTGTTGATATTCTTTGATTCTACAGGGATTGAGACTGGCAGCGTGGTACTGAAGCAGCCAGCCAGCGTAGCTGAGATCCAGCCCTCCTCCACAGTGGTGCTGCGGTGTCACATCGACGGTCACCCACGGTAAGGGTTGCCTCCCGAGGAGTGGATTCTGGCCAGGGGTCCCCCCATACGTTTACTGCGTGCTCTTCCCCTCTCTGTTTCTCTCTCCTCTCTCCTGCGAGGATTCAGTAGAGTCTAGGCGAAAGGCAGGATTGAGCCTGTGGCTGAGCACCGGGGGAGAAGGCAAATGGCTTCCTCAGAGCCGCGTAGCAAGGAGCACAGTAAGGACGGGCTGTCACAGTCCAGTCACTGAGCTGCTTGGTGTGCTGCGGTCACTCTCCGTTGCTTCCCAGTCATGTCCCGTCCACTTGTCTGCATGTCTCATGGCTTCGTGTCTGTGTCGGGGCCAGCAGCGGGTACAGAGAGCCAGGGAAATGGGCCATCTCTGGGCTGTCTCCTCCACACACATGCTCTCTGGGGAGCCCTGCCGGTGCCCTGCACCTCGTCACCCTCTCGCCCCTGTCTTGCAGCCCCACATGGCAGTGGTTTCAGGATGGTACCCCCCTCCCTGATGGCCACAGCACCTATTCTGTCAGCAACAAGGAGCGAACGCTGACACTGCGGAGTGTCAGCCCCGATGACAATGGTCTGTACTACTGCTGTGCCCGAAGTGCTGTTGGCTTTGTCTGCAGCCAGAACAACTTCACGCTGAATATCATCGGTGAGTTGTGTTGCCCTGTGCAGGGCCGGGGGTCCGGCTGTTTGACTGCTCCACTAAGAGCCTCCCCCCTGCTGCAGGGTGGGGGCCAGGCCGCAGGACAGTGCCAGGCTGGTGTGATTCTCTCTATGCAAAACTTCTGGCCAGGGACAGGTCTGACACGTCTGGCCGGGTTTGAACCCTACCCTCTCTAGAGTTGTTAATTTGCCCCTGCATCTTTCTGGAGCAGGTCTGTGCTGTTGTCCCTGGTACTGGAGCACCAGGGTCATTGCTTCTTCAACAAGGTTTGGACCCTGGAGGCTGTAGGTGCCGCAGGTCTTGGTAATACCAGTGCCGCTGTGGTGCCGCGTGGGTGAGACACCCTGTTGGCCTTTGGGGGCAAGGCTGGGGAGGGGGCAGGAGATGTTGACTTCAGAGAAGTATCTGGAATTGGACAAAGGACTTTGTGGTCCAGGTTTAGTCTGTTCTCTAGGAGCCCAGGGTGCTCAGGGCTTTCCCTAGAGCAGGTAGCACATGCGGTGCTGGGCTCTGGCTGTGTAATTACCGCTGTACTGGTGTGCCTGCCTCCTTCAGTCCAGCAGCATGCAAGCACTTTTTGTGTTTCCTCCAGAGCGCTGGTGAAGGGCCACCACAGGCCACTCTGCTCTTATCACCCTCCTGTGGTCTCTGCCGTTGCAGATGAGAGCTTTCCTCAGGCAGTGATTGTCCCACAGGACCTCATCGTGACCAAGAATGAAGAGGCCATATTTGATTGCCAGTTTGCAGCTGTGCCCCCTCCCACACAGGAGTGGCTCTTCGAAGACAGCCCCGTCACCAACAGATCCAAGTAATAGGGACCCCAGCGATGTGGGCAGGGTTGGGAGGAGAAGGGGGCACCATGCTTCAGAAGCAGCAGAGGCCAAACCCTAGCTGTGCCGAAGGCCATGGTCAGCGTCAGGCTGGCTTTGGGATAGGTTTCTCAGTGTGGCTGGCTTGGGTGTAGCAGGGCCTGTGCCTTTGTGGGTGGCCTTTATCTGCACAGGACAGCACAAGCGGTTTGTCCTCAAATGGGTCTGTGGAGCTTCAGCCCTAGGTGCCCACATGTGGTGATCCTCAGAGCTGGTGATATCTCCCAGCCCCAGATGTCCATGTGTGGTGATTCCGTGGAGCCGCGAACAGCTCAAACCCCAGACACTCACTTAGGACAATTCGCAGAGCTAGGGACACATCGCAGTACCAGATGCCCACAGGTTCGGGGATCCCAGTCCCCAGATTTGGGGACACCTCCCAGCCCCAACACCTGTGCAGCTGTCACTGTGCCCATGGCTGCCTTGCACCTCCAGATACAAGTGTGTGGTGATCCCCAGAACCAGGAATGTTTCTGAGCCCCAGACACCTGTGTGGGGGGCAATCTCCAGAGCTGGGAACATCTCCCAGCCCAGGCTGCCCGTGGACGGTGGTCCTGGACCCCGGGTTGTCTCTCAGCCAGGCTGTGCCAGGCAAGTGATGCTGTCTGGGTGTCAGATGCCCAGCGGTCCGGCAGCTCCCAGGCGCCACCTTGTGCCCCCTGCCCCCTTCCCTGGCTGTGCCAGCTTTCAGAGCTGGCCCACTTTGGTGATGCATCTTTCGGTGGGAGACAGCTCTTCTCCAAGAAAGAGACTTCTGTTAGCTCCTTTCCTCCATGAAGCATGTGTCCCACTACCTCCTTGTTTATGTGTGCTACTCCCCTGCCCCTGGCACCGGGAAGTGCTGATTTGGCAAAAGAGTCTCCCTCTTGGTTCCATGGGGTCGTGTAGGACATCACAGGGCTGTGCCCCTGGCCCATGTCCTGCAGAGATGCCCACTGAGCCCTGCCTCTCCCCACATGCCCAGGACCACCGTGTTCGCCAATGGCTCCCTGCTGATCACCCAGGTGAGGGCTCGCAGCACCGGTGTCTATAAGTGTGTTGGCCATGGGCAGAGGGGGAAAGCTCTTGTGCTGAAGGCAACTCTGCGGCTGGCAGGTGAGGTCCTGGGGCTGGTGGCAGGGTGGGCAGTGGGTCCCAGAGTTGCAGTGTCACTCTGGAGCTATGTGACAGTATAGTGATGGGTCAGTATGTGGAGAACTGCTCAGTTTATCTGTGAAATGGCTCACTCCTGCTGCCTGGATGAGGGAAGCAAGCATAGCCTGTGTGCACTCTCCCTTGGCTGATGCTCCCATGGGGATGACTGGTGGGTTGGCTACACATTACTGCCCTGTTTGATCCCTGCTGTCTATTGCTCCTCTCAGAGATCGAAGAAATGGCACCCTTCTCTCCGAAGGTGTTGACAGCAAACCAGGGGCACCGCGTGACCTGCACTGCCCCGCGAGGCATACCCACACCTCAGGTCTGGTGGGAAAGGAACCAGGAACGAGTTCCCACTGCTGGCAGGGTGCACCAAGAGGCAGAGCAGCTCGTTTTCACCAGTATCACCGAGACTGATGCAGGGACCTACACATGCCATGCTGCCAACAAGGCTGGAGAGAAGAAACAGGAGCTGAGCATCACTGTGGCTAGTAGGCAGCTTTCTGGGAAGGGCTGGGAGCAGAGAAGGGGGCTGGATAAGGGCGTTGGGGTGAACTGCAGTAGGACGGCACATTGCCTTGCTGATAGAGGGAGGCATGTCTCTCCTGGCTGGGCTGCAGGACCCCGTGGTTGGCTGCACGCTGCCTGCCTGGTCTGCACTGGTGCTGGCCAGAGGGGTGGTGAGCGGCCCTGTGTAATCCATTGCTTCTGTGCCCAGCGGTACCCAAGTGGGTGGAGATGCCCAAGGACAGCCAGCTGGAGGAGAGCAAGCCAGGATACCTGCACTGCCTCAGCAAGGCCTCCCTGAAACCCACCGTCACCTGGTACCGCAACGGCGTCTCCATCTCTGAGGTAAGGCAATGGGGCAAGCCCCTGCTGCTCATGGGCACTTCTGCTGGGCGCCTGCTCAGCTCCTTCCTCTACTGCTGCTGTTTCTTGCCTTACTCCTAGGCACAGCATCCCTGTCACCCCCACTCTGGCCATATTCCTGGCATCATCTCCATCCTACTGGTGTGTAGGTGCACAATTGACTGTCTTTAGCCACTTGGCCAGCCCCGTGCTTTTGGGGTAGTGACGTGAGAGATTGTCACTGCAGCTTGTCTCAGTTCTCCATGTGGGTCTTGGCAGGGGTGTGTCTACGTGAAGCATGGTGTGGGCATGTGGAGTGTCAGGAGTGCTGCAAGCAATGTCTGAGGCCAGGGCTGGTGACAGTGTCATTTCTGCCTCACTCCCTTCCCTGCTCTGGGCAGGACTCGCGGTTTGAGATCTCAGAGAATGGGACGCTGCGTATCAACAATGTGGAGGTGTACGATGGGACCATGTACAAGTGTGTGAGCAGCACGCCAGCAGGCAGCATCGAGGGATACGCACGGGTGCACGTGCTAGGTATGCTGGACAAGCACTCCACATCCTCCTCTTGTGGGGAACTGTTTTGCCTGGCAGGTTGCAGACATGGTGCCTCCAGCCTTTCCTGCGGCCAGGGCGGGGGTGCCTAACAGCACATCTGTCTCTTGCAGAGAAGCTGAAGTTCACTCCGCCACCCCAGCCACTGCAGTGCATGGAGTTTGATAAGGAGGTTACAGTGTCCTGCTCAGCCACTGGCCGGGAAAAACCCACCATCCAGTGGACTAAGACAGGTAAGGGGGAACTCGGATGCAATGTGTCTCTTTCTGACCTGGGGCCCCAGGAACCTTGCGCTGGCCCACGTCCATCACAGGTGAAGCAGCAGTGCTGCGGCTGCTTGAGAAGCCACTGTGTGGCTTCATGTATGACCGCTACATCCCTCTTCTTGCATCCTACAGATGGGAGCAGCTTGCCATCCCATGTCAGCCACAATGCTGGCATCTTGTCCTTCCACAAGGTGAGCAGGAGCGATTCAGGGAACTACACATGCATCGCCTCCAACAGCCCGCAGGGCGAGATCCGTGCCACTGTGCAGCTCGTGGTAGCAGGTGAGGGCTATGCAGCAGGCAGGCGGGTTTCCTGCTGTGCCAGCCTCGCTGTGGGTCTGCCTTGGTGGCACCCAACTGGGACGCCCCTGCAGAGAGGGAGGGGTCTGCCCTGACCCTGAGTTCTGTCCCGACCCCGAGCTCTGCCCCGCAGCACTTGAGTGTCTGGTTTGTCAATGCTTTGCATGCAGCCTGAGAGGGCGTGTGCCACTGTGCCAATGCTGGCGCTGCTTCCCTATAGAAGCTCAACCCCGTTCCCTCGAGCTTGACAGCGTTTGTGTCGGCCTCTCTGCCTTCAGTTTACGTCACGTTCAAGCTAGAGCCAGAGCCCACGACAGTGTACCAGGGACACACAGCCATGTTCCAGTGCCAGGCAGAGGGGGACCCTGTGCCACACATCCAGTGGAAAGGGAAGGACAAGATTTTGGATCCCGGAAAGCTCCTGCCCAGGTACATAACCTCAATTCCAAACTGAAATGTGGCACAGCATGGCGCTCCCCTGCCTACCGAGCATGCAGGTGCCAATGGTGCAGTCTCGGGGTCCCAGCTTGGAAGGGGAAGTCACACAGTTAGCTGTCTCCTGGCCCCAGGGTTTCCCTTTCTGCCACAGCCTGTCAAGTTGCAGTTGAGCTGCAACCATTTGTTCTTGAGCATTGCACAGCCTGAGATTCAAGATGATTGCGCTGGGAATGTGAGGCTGAGACATCCTGGGGAGGTGGGGCTGCAGGTGCCACAAGCGTGCCTCTGCCCTCCGGTGCTTGCAAAGGGCTCTGTGTGGTTGGCAGGATTCAGATCATGCCCAATGGCTCCCTGGTGATTTACGACGTTACCACTGAGGACTCTGGAAAATATACCTGTATCGCCGGCAACAGCTGCAACATCAAGCATCGTGAGGCCTTCCTGTATGTCGTAGGTAAGGGAGGTACCTGATGTCAGGACATGGCCTGCTGGTACCCCTGGCAGCTCTAGGCCCTGTTTCTGGCCCCACTGGTGGGTGCTGCATGTCAGACCATGCTTGCTATAGGGAGTCACAGCAGCATCCCTACTGGGATGAAGCACAGTGTGCGTGGGCTGTGACCAACATTCTGTGGCTGGACAAGGAGGTGGCCACAGCAGCGGGGGCTTGGAGGGGGCTTTTCTCATTCCTCCAACACATTCCTGAGAAGGATTTGGGAAATCCCTCCACACCTTCATGGGTTTGGTGCTCTCTGCCCCACAGACAAGCCGGCAGCAGAAGAGGATGAGGGACCTGGCAGCCACACACCATACAAAATGATCCAGACCATTGGGCTTTCGGTGGGGGCAGCTGTTGCCTATATTATTATTGTGCTGGGGCTGATGTTCTACTGTAAGAAGCGGAGAAAAGCCAAGAGGTTGAAGAAGCACCCGGAAGGCGAGGAACCCGAAATGGAGTGTCTGAATGGTGAGGCTGACACGCCTAGGGTGGGGGCTTCACTGCCAGCCCCTTACCCCTGGGTTGGTAGGGCTGAGGGGCAAGGAGCTCCTGGGGAGCAGGGGACAACTCCTTACCCTTGGAGTCTCTTGCTCTTGGTTTTGGCTGTGGCTGGTGGCAGAGACCTGCTGCCAGGTGAGAAATAGGCGAATTAGTGTAAAACCTATATCCCAGCCCTGCATCATGGCCGTCTCTGCTGAGTTACATATCACTTCTGCTTTCCAGCACCTGTACGTGGCTTCACATACACCCTTTGCCAAGGGGAAGGGAGTAGCCCTGTTGCAATGTAATGAAATAGTAGTACTCTGCCGGCCCGTTCAAATCACAGTTCAGCAGCTCCTGGTGCTGGAGGGAAGACTTTTCAGTGAACAGCCCTGAACTCTGCTGTGAACTCACGTTGTTATCTCTGAAACCTGTATAAGCTTTGAGCATCTACACCATCCTCCAACAAGGACTTCTGGAGCATAACAGGTTATCTGAAAAAAGGTTTCTGTTTGCTTTTTGAGCTTGTCGCCTGTCAGCTCTGCACTGGAACACACAGCTCTTCTGTACATGTGATTGTTCCTGTGAGTGCCTTTTCTGGTTGCACTGTCGCCCCGCCTCGCTGGGGAGCCCCAGACAGACGCGGTGCATCCAGCTTTGCAGAGTAGCACAGCTGTGCTGTGTCCTGTTTGGAGCTGCGCCACTGGCCTCTGTTCCCTGTCCACAGAGCTCATTCTGGAGACAGAGCAGGCGGCTCGGGGCTGAGCTCACCACTGCAGATGGGACATCGGGGTTCCTTTCCCCAGGCCTCCGATTGTATCTCTGGCTGCACCTCCCAGTGCTCATTGTCCATCTGCAGCTGGCCACAGCTGTCCTGTACCTTTGCTTCTAGCTAAGTTGGCAGCTTTGGCAAATAGCTGCCAGCAGCGCCCTTTTCATGTTGGCAGCATGTTGAATTACCCTGGTTCCTGCCTTCAGTGTGTCTGTTGGAGGATGTTCCCTCCTGTCCTGTGGTAGCTGAGCTGCTTTTTAACAGCTGTTTCCATGAGACCCTGCAAAGTGCCTGCAAATAGACTAAACTGGGTCCCCATTTGTGCATGAGCTACATGACTCCTTCAGTGAACTCCAGAGATCTCTGGGGCATCATTTTCATTTGCAAAAGCTGTTTCAGCTCTTTCTCCTGACATTGTGGTTGTTCTTGCATCACCGATACCAGTGATGACTTGTAAGTGATGGGGTGCAGTTGAGTTTGCTGCCCTTGTAATTCCCTGGATCTCCCCCTACACCACTGTAAATGCAGACATTGTGCTTCCCCCTCCCAGTTCTCCAGCACACAGCCATGTCCTGATTGAGTGGGGGTTGCTGTGAGGTCCTGGCAAAACATCATGGCTGGGTTTGTCTCTTGGTTTTCCTCTGGTATTGCTACTTTGAACAGAGCCAAACCTGCAGAAGAGAAGTGGGGAGCCTCCTGGGAGCAG